>NW_015169843.1:162313-166046 GCF_001447785.1 Gekko japonicus | reverse complement strand
AGCTCAAAAATCACGGGATTAAAGGGATGTCCTTTTGTGGATCAAAAAGTGGCTAATTAATGGGAAACAGAGAGTGAGTATAAATGGGAAATTTTCTCAGTGGAGGGTGGTAAGCAGTGGGGGTACCATAGGGATCAGTACTCGGTCCGATGCTTTTCAACCTGTTCATTAATTATTTGGAGTTGGGAGTAAGCAGTGAAGTGGCTAAAACTGCAGATGATACGAAGTTGTTCAGGGTGGTGAAAATGAGGGAGGATTGTGAGGCACTCCAAAGGGATCTGTCGAGGATGGGCGAGTGGGCGTCAACATGGCAAATGGGGTTCAATGTGGCCAAGTGCAAAGTGATGCACATTGGGGCCAAAAATCATAACTATAAATACATGTTGATGGGGTCCGAACTGGCGGAGATTGACCAAGAGAGAGATCTTGGAGTTGTAGTAGATAACTCACTGAAAATGTCGAGACAGTGGGCAACTGCAATAAAAAAGGCCAATGCTATGCTGGGGATTATTAGGAAGGGTACTGAAAACAGATCAGCCAATATCATAATGCCCCCATATAAATCAATGGTGCAACCTCATTTGGAATACTGTGTACAGTTCTGGCCACCACACCTTAAAAAGGATATTATAACTTTGGGAAAAGTGTAGAAAAGGGCAACTAGAATGATAAAAAGGGTTGAGACACTTTCCCTATGAAGAAAGGTTAAAGCGCTTGGGGCTCTTTAGCTTGGAGAAATGACGGCTGAGGGGTGACATGATCGAGGTTTATAAGATTATGCATGGGATAGAGCAGGTAGAGAAAGAAGTACTTTTTCTCTTTCTCACAATACAAGAAGTCGTGGGCACTCCATGAAATTGCTGAGCGGTCAGGTTAGAACAGATAAAAGAAAGTACTGCTTCACCCAAAGAGTGATTAACACATGGAATTCACTGCCACAGGAGGTGGCGGCGGCTACAAGCATGGACAGCTTCAAGAGGGAATTAGGTAAGCATATGGAGCAGAGGTCCATCGGTGGCTATTAGCCCCTAGGTATAGATAGGAACTCTTGGTCTGGGGCAAGTGATGCTCTGTATTCTTGGTGCTTGGGGGGGACAACAGTGGGATGGCTTCTGGTGTCCTGGCCCCACTGCTGGACCTCCCAAGGGCACCTGGTATTTTTGGCCACTGTGTGACATAGTATTGGACTGGATGGGCTATTGGCCTGATCCAACATTGGCTTCTCTTATATTCTTATGTTCTTAAGTTATGGCTACCAAACTAATGGTGGGGCCTGAAGACTGCACAGAATCACAGCTGATCTCCGGACAAGGGAGGCCTCCTGGAGGAAACGGCAGCCTTGGAGGGCAGATTCTATGACCCTCCTGTGTGGATATTGCTACTACCAAGCTAAAGAAACAGTGGCATGCAAGTTAAGAAAATACCTAAGACCATTTTTGGCAATTCCAGTGACCACTGGAGGTCCCCAATCTGTTCCAGCATGGGAGGGCGACCAGTGATGCTCCTCTGTCAAGGACTGCCACCAGGATCAAAGCTATCACCTTTGGCAACCTGGCGACAAGGACAGCAACATCAGCCTGACATCCAAATCTCCAGGTTTCTGGCATGAAATTGTCCACATGGGCTGTTTTCTCTTAACCGCAAAGGTAGTTAAGGAAGAAATCAAAGTGTTCAGAGAAGGAGAGAATTTCCCGCCCCCTCACGGTTTGCTGCATGCTGCTCACTTGCCTGTTAGCGCCAAGCTCCAAGCGCAGGCAGGCGCATGGCCTCTCAGCTCCCTGAAGCACAGAAATGTAGGGCTAGCAAAAAACCAAAAAGAACTCCACCAGAAGCCCCCACCGGCTGGAAATTAAAGGCACAGCTGGCTCACTGGATCAACTGAAAAGCACTGTGGTGTCACGCAAACAGGCCCTGCTGCTCCATGAGATGAAGAGATGAGACGAGATGAGATGAGATGGGGGCTGCAGGAACAGGTGACAGGGTTTTTTAATCCCGCAGCCATTCCTCGGGATCGATTCCCCACCCCCAATCTGCCTCTCTGTTTTCCAACAGGGAAACAACGGAGCTTGCTTCCTCTTGACTGACAGGGCCCCTGAATCCTGCCTCCTGGGATTTCCATCCACACCTTCCCACAGAATGGCTAAAGGAAGAAGAGCCTTGCATGGGCCACGGTGCTCCGGGAGAGCAGCCACGTCTGACCGCCACCTTGGAGCAGAACGGAGCTTGGACGATGGCCAGCCACTGGGTCATGCCAGTTCTGGGTTGGGAAATCCCTAGAGATCTGGGGGCAGAGCCTTGGGAGGGGGCAGGGTTTGGGGAGGGGAGGGGACCTAAGCGGGACACAATTCCATGGAGCCCGCCCCTCCAGAGCAGCCATTCCTCCAGGGGACCTGATCTCCGTCATCTGGAGAGCCCTTGAAATTCCAGGAGATCTCCAGGCCCCACCTGAAGGGTGGGTGGCCCTATGCAACTCTCCCCCTCCCCCTGCTTTGCCCACCCGCTGCCTTCCCTTGGCCCCACAAACTTCCATCACCCCAGCGGCTCCCAAGAGCCTTTTGCAGCTCGGCAGAGCCCGGCTGGCTGACAGGCAGAACGGCTCTCCCGTCGACTTTCCAATGAAACCGGTGCACACTTGGGTGGGTCTCCCGCCAAGTCCTTCAGCTAGGGGGAGGGGGGTGCTGAGTGGACCCTCTTGCCATCAAGCCGCTTGGGATCTGCAATAACGTCTCTGCCAGGAGGAGGTACCTCCAGGCCGCCCTTCTCCGGATCCCAACCTCCCTCGCTGGCTGCGGGGGACGCAGGGCACCACTTCCTGCCCCCCAGCCCCCTCCCAGGTTTTTCTCATCTGCCCACGTGGCTGAGCTGCTATGCAGAAACAGTGCCGGCTTTGTTGCCCCCCCCCAAAAAAATGCCAGGACCCGGGCAGATGAACCAGCTGGGCTGAGGGGAAGCTGAAGGAGCCGTTTTGGCTGGTGTCACTGCTGTTCACACACACACAGAGACGCAGACACGATCCTGTGCCATCTGCTATGCACAGGGAGAAGTCCATCTGAGGGGCGAGAAGGCACAACCAGAGGTAGGCAAGAAAAGTGTCCCCCTTCGGCATACAAACCCACAGCGCACTCAGAGGCAGGGTAAGGGGAGAAGAAGATTAACAAGAGTTTTGCTCTGCCAAAGATGCTCAGAAGCCAGGCAGAGGACCACCGATAGTGCCCCCAACCTTCCCAGCACGCACGCGCGTGCACGCACGCACACGTGCACAAACACTCCATTTATTAGCTTTGAGTCCAGCAGCACCTGAGAGACCAGCAAGATTTTGGGGGTTGGATCACGATGGGCAGCCGTGTGTTAGTCTGTCTGCAGCAGAGAGCAGAAAAGGAGTAGAAGAGGTCCAGGAGCACCTTAAAGACAAACAACATTTGCGGCAGGGCGTGAGCGTCTGTGAGCCGCTGCTCACTTCTCCAAAGACTTCTTCTTCAGGTATTTGTTCTTCGGGTATCTGAAGAAGTGAGCAACGACTCACCGAAGCTCACACCCTGCCACAAATGTTGTTCGTCTTCACAGAGCTACGCAATTTTCAAGGTCTAACCATTCGAAAGTGCAAGTTCCCTTTGCCAGATGCTAATCTCTAATAATGAATATATATTCATCACGTGTGTTGCCTTGTATCTGACAGACGCAGAGGTCATTTCGGGGGGGATCGCGGGGGATCGCAGTTCCCCCGGGTGAGGTA
>NW_015169843.1:156593-162208 GCF_001447785.1 Gekko japonicus | reverse complement strand
GCCGGGATCGTTGGGGGCGGGGTGTGTGGCCTTATGACACATTTCCGGTGATGTCAGGGGGTGTGGCCTTATGACACACTTCCGGTGATGTCAGGGGGTGTGGCATATGCTAATGAGCTATGCTAATGAGTTCCCCTAGCTCTTTTTCTACGAAACGACCCCTGGACAGAGGGAACTTTGACTCTCAAAAGCCCCTGCCCTGAAAACCGTGTTGGCCTCTCGGGTGCTCCTGGACTTGAATCTGTTCCGACTGGAGACTGGCCCAGCGGCCCTCTGAAGCTGTCTCCTGAGGAGGGGCCACGTTCAGCTGCGTGGGATGGAAACCCATCTGACAAAGGGAGCGCGGGCTCTCAAACGCTCACACACACACCCAAAAAACAACAACAACCACCGTTGTTGGCCTCTAAGGGGCTTCTGGAACCCAGCTGGTGTGTCCTGCAGACCAACAGGGCTACCCCACTGGTGGGCCTCCTGGGGGCCCCTGGGTCTCCTGGGCCACTGTGTGGCACGGAGTGCTGCTGGACTGCACGAGCCACTGGCCTGACCCAGCACGGGCTCCTCTCCTAGGTTCTTATGAAATTCTGCAGACCGCAGGGTCTTATCCTCTGAAAATGACTTCATTTAATGACACATGGGTGAGAGCTTCTAATTTTTTTTGCCTTGGGGGAGAGCGAATCCTCCCCGACATCCCAGAACCCTTGTTGTGCCACAAGAGATGACCACCACCCTTCCCACCTGGAGGTTTTCAGTACCGGAGAACACATGGAGTGGGGAAAAGATTTTTGATATACCCAAAACCAGGGACACGCATCCCGCCCCCACCGGCCCACCGCCTCCACAATGTACAGAACCAGGGTTCTCTTCTTTAAAATCATTACATCTGGATGGGGAGACGTTCAATACTGCAAAAGGCGAATTCTGAATGTGAATATTCTTTCCACCCGCAACAGAGATAAGAAACAAATTTATCAGCTGTAGAAAGGGGAAAAAATCACCATTATATAACAGGAACCACTGAGGCAACAATCCAGGAAAATACTTGAGAGGCCTGAATTTCAAAAGCAGTTTGCAATGCAGCAAGAAGCAAATGCTACTTGAAAGACAGAAAAAGCTGTCTTCCTGTTTTGCACACGTGGGAGATGGTCTACATGCACACACACGCCTGTTGGAATGTACACTTAATGTGCAAACCATGTTACTGTTTGCGAGATGCTAAGTTCTTGACCCTCAGGGGGATTTACTCCTAAGGAGTGCCACACACGGCTAGTCTTGTGCAAGGCCACCCAGCAAGTCCAGACTTCGGTGAGAATCTGAAAGCAGAACTCCCATGTCCCAAACCCACCACTAACCGCAGGGCCACAGTCAAACACAAAAACGCCTCTTCTATTTACACAAAGGCACTGAAGTCTTTTTCTGCCAAAGGAAATTCTTTCTGCTCCAGCCACTTTGTTGAAAAGTCCTTCTTTTATCAAGAAAATGTTTTGACTCAACACTGTCAGCCAGCTCCGATAAGAACGGAGGGAATCCTACCGGCCAGCGCGCTCCTTCTGGAAAACACAGCAGATTATACCTCAATGGCAACATTCTGAAACTCGGTCAGCGCTTTTGCCAGGAAGGAAGGTGCTTCGCGAGCGGTGCCAAGGTGGCAGATTAGAAAGCGCTGACAAGCTTCCGGGAGGCTCACAAAAGGCCCCACCGGCAACAGCTTCCCAAACCGGCCCACCCAAACGTGCTTCCTCAGGCATTCAAAAAAGTGCGCAGCATATGTCCCCTTGCGATGTGCCACTTCACGGCCCTCCTGAAACGACCCTAGGAATGGATGAAGCTGCCATGGCCAATCTATCCCTTGGTCTGGCAAGATCTTTGGTTCCCTTTTTCTTCAAAATCTCTTCCCTAGGTCTCCTGCAGAGGACTTTGCCCAGGTGCCAGGCTCTGGGCAAGCAAGACACATGCTCTCCCCTTAGGTCACTATGGTCACTTCACGTAGCCGGCCTCCCTCCACTTCCTGCTCGGGACCTGTCCTTCCTTCCCTCGATCCATCCCCCCTTCCTTCCTTCCTTCCTTCCTTCCGTGATGCTGGCTGCCCTGTTCCTCTGCGGGTCGGATCAGCCCTGCTGGCAGCCACACAAGGGCCTGCAACTTGGCCTGCCCTGCGGTGAAACTTGGACTGCTCCGCTTATTGCTTCCAGAGGAGGGTGGCCAGGTCTACTTACCTGGCCAGTGGGGGGGTGGGAAGAAAAGCCTTCTGGGAGTGGGGAGAGCGGGGCGACGTTGCTGCGTGCGGCGTCATCAGTGCAATGACGGAAGTGATGTCACCACCCCGCAATGGTGTCACTTCTTTGTGATGTCATCCCGCTGATGACATGGACACAGGAGGGGGCTGCTCGGGGGTGGGGCTTCCCCCGCCGGTCAGATTGGAGCCCCCCGAATTGGGGGGACCCCATCCTGACTGGGGGTCCAGCAACGCTATTCCAGAGTCGGGCTCCCAACTCTGGGCTTGGGAAAAGCTGCAGATGTGAGGGTGGATCCTGGGAGGGGAGGGGCCTTGGTAGGGTATGATGCTTTCTCCAGAAGTGGAATAAATGTTCTTCATTACTAAATAAGCAGCTAAATAAGCCGCCCTGAGCCTGCTTTGCGGGGAGGGCAGGATATACATCTGATAGACAGATAAATAAATATTAATATCATCGAGAGATCAGTTATAATGCCAGGAAATCTCCAGCCCCCACCTAAAGGCTGGCAACCCTCTTGCAGAGGCATCGACGGGGGGGGAGACCCCATACCCCCTCAACTGTACATGAGGGCAGGAGATTCTTTGATTCTTTTATTGAACTGTGATCCAGACATCTCCTTCACAGCATAAGAGCCAAGGACAGACTTTGGTCAGGGTCAGTTTGCTGAACGTGGCCTTCTGGGCAGCTCCCATGAAATAACTTGCAAGGTCCACTTGTGGATCCTTAGTACAGCGAGCTCATCCCTCAGGGTCAGCAGAGCTACTACACTTCTGGGACAGGGCATCGCAACAGCACAACGGCCACCGACCACAGTGAGACTGACGGTACGATGGGGGTGTGGGGATGAGGAGAAGGCAGGTCAGGTGTTCCTGGCTCCAAGACTGGCTCTTTTCATAGAGGAGACCCTTCTGCAGAGAGGCTAGAGGTTCCTCCCATAAGCAAACACTACCGACACTATTAACATACTTGGGATTTTCTCGTGGACTGAAGCTTCCAAAGCAATGCCAAGAAAAATCCCACAACTTTCCCGAAGAAATATATCACCACCTAACGCACACAGACACTTTACTTCCCTCCCCCCGCCCCACATAACTGTGTTTAGGTTCATTCTACCATTTCTGAATGTTCCAGAGAGGTAGGCAGAGCTTGGCCAGCTCCCACTTCCCAGCCAAGCAGGACAGAGGACAGGAAGGGGTCAGGAGGAGGTCCCAGTGCCCCAGAGCAGGAGAAGCCCGCTTGGCCAATTTCTTTGCAAAGGCTCGAGGCTTAAGTAAATTGTGTGAGTGAGTTCCATGGCAAGCACTCACAATTATTTAGGTCATCCCCACATTCAGTTCAAGACCCGGGTGCCGCAAGACAGGGTGAGCTCCTGTCTCTAGTTCCAGCTCCTGCCAACCTAGCAGTTCGAAAGCAAGAAATTGCAAGTAGATAAATAGGTACCACTTCAGTGGGAAGGTAACAGCGTTCTGTGCGCCTTGGTGTTTAGTTATGCCGGCCACATGACCACGGAAACGTCTTTGGACAGCGCTGGCTCTTCGGCTTTGAAATGGAGATGAGCACCACAACCCTAGAGTCGGATTCGACTGGCTTTCGAGCAAGGGAACCTTTACCTTTACCTTTTACACATTTGGAGAATCAAAGTTTTAAAACTGGAAGACCAGCCACCATGGTGATAGGGTGCGTTGGGGCATTTCAGAAAGAGGGTTGCAGTAAACTGGAAGTGCGGTTTATTTCTTTGCATTTAAAAAATCCCTCTCCCCACCTTTCCTCTTGGCTCACAGCAGCTCAGAATCCCCCTTCTGAAAATCCTTGCCTGGTCTTACCATGATGCTTTTTGCTTCCCCCTAATTCTTCTTACGTTCCCACTAAAGAAGAACCTTTTGGAGGGCCCCAGGAATTTCACTTCAGGTGAAATTCTCTGACAATTTATGGTTCACCAAAATTCCTCACGGGGTATCCGTCATTTGCCCCAGAGTTTTGCCTACAGTGAAATGTTGAGGAAAACTCACGAAACTCCTCCTTGGCCAAAACACTCAAGGAACTTGGGGGAGGGCGTTTCAATGAGACGAGCCGTGTTTCTCAGTGGAGTTGGGTGGCACAGAGACTTGAGTAGTTTCCCCCCCTTCAGATTCCTCAGAATGTTTTGCCACAGCAGGAACTTCCAAACTCAGATCAAGACTTTCCCTTCAGGCCACCCCAAGTCAGACTTGCCCGCTCGGGCATCAAGAGGGGGTGCTGCCTCAGGGCCATCAGTCTGGTCTCAATGGGCAAGGGTGAGCCATCCTTACCACCAGCCGGCCCTCCTTGGTGAAGTGTCTCAGGTCATTTAGTGGCCTGTGGGGGTCTCTCTGGGACCTTGCCCTGCTACCTCCTCTGCATATCGGAGAAAACGACCCTGTGATCTTTTGGATGAATCAGGACTCTTTTCAGGATGAATCCAGAACACCTGGGTGCAAAAGCCGCTTTGGCCTCCCTGCTCTGCTCCTTGGACTCGCCTCCTCTCGAGTGGGAATTAACTCGATGTGGAAGTGCACACTGGGAGGGTCAGCATCCCAAACAATTGCACCAATGGACTCTCATTCCCACACCTGTCCCCTGGAAAGAAGACCCACGCCAGAGGCAGAAGGGATCCGGGTGGTGCTGAGTGGCAGAGTGTCTCCAAGTGATGAGAAAAAGACTGTTCTCCCAGGGGAAGACTGCAGGTGGAAGACCCGTGCAGTGCCTGGGGTGGTGTGGCCATCATGGTAGCACATGAAGCCACTCCTTCCCTTCCGAAACTCCTCTCCCTTTCGGTTATGGAAAGTAGACTGGTTAGTCTCCTGCCAAAGGACCCCCCACCCCCCAAAATCCTGCAGCTGGTTGGGGGAGTGGCAGGGCTGGTGCCAGGTTTTTTTGCACACTAGGCGAGGCTACCTTCTGCCCACCCCCCCACGCCCACTGTTCCACGCCCAGAAGATGACAAAAAAACCTCCAGGATCACCAGTCGGAGAAAAGTCACTTTTTGACCCCAAAGTGGTGATCAGTATTTCCCTGGACATGTAAGAAAGGGCCACAAGAGCTGAGCATTGGCTCATCGCTTCCTGCCCTCCCTCTCACGATCTGTCTAAATTCACAGAATCCGCATTGCTGTCAGATGGCCATCTAGCCTCTGCTTCAAAACCTCCAAAGAAGGAGAGCTTCTCCTCTCCAGGCTACACATATCCAGCTCCTTCAACCTTTCCTCATAGGACTTGGTCTCCAGACCCCTCACCATCTTCATTGCCCTCCTCTGGACACATTCTAGCTTGTCTATATCCTTCTTAAATTGTGGCACCCAAAACTGAACACAATACTCTAGGTGCTGTCTGAGCAGAGCAGAATAAAGTGATACCATCACTTCGC
>NW_015169843.1:147853-154452 GCF_001447785.1 Gekko japonicus | reverse complement strand
ATCCAGTGGCCTTGATTAAGTACATATCTAAGATCAAGCCCTCGAGATGCAAGCCTGCCTTTAATGTACAATACAGCTCCATGAAGAACAAATTGGAACTACAATTTTGATTGGCATCACCACTGACAAACCCACAATCAAGGCCCATTGGATGCCCTGAAGTTTGCACTAACATCAGCTATTGCAGCAACAAGAAAGAGCCACAAAGGAAGGGCTGTGGCTCAGTGGTAGAGCATCTGCTTGGCATGCAGAAGATCCCAGGTTCAATCCCCGGCAACCCCGGCTCAAAGGAGCAAGTAGTAGGTGATGTGAAAGACCTCAGCCGGAGACCCTGGAGAGCCGCCGCCAGTCTGAGTAGACAAGACTGACCTTGATGGGACCAAAGGTCTGATTCAGTACAAGGCAGTTTCATGTGAATGCGATGATATCCCAGAGCACCGCCAGCAACAAAGAGGAGATGCAAGGCGGTAAAACACAGAAAAGGCTCCGTAGGGTGTGAAGGCAGAGTTCTCCAGTTGAAGGACCTCAAAGAACGGGTGGAGAGAACTCTACATCACACCATGGAGGGCTGTTTCCAGTCAGAGAAGACAACACTGAGCCATATAATTCAAGGATAGATTTGTATTTCACTATGTTCAGGAATACCTGCATTGCCTGGATATTTTCCCCACAATATGTACACAAATGATCCATCATTAAATCGTCTCTCTCACAGAAAAGTGTGTCTGACCCTAGATTAGGACACAATCTGAGATTTACCACAGAGGGGATTATTTCAGCCTTCCCAGCCCATCTAAATTCTCAAGGAAAAAAGTGAATTCTGGGGAGGGTGATATTTTGTGAGGTGCCAAGTGGACGTGAGACAGTCTAGCAAAGCCACCTAAGATACTCACCAGGAGGACTCACAGCCTCAGTGCTCTGTGGGTCTTGGGTAAGACGGAACACTATCTGTAAAACCCACCCGTTTTATAAACAAAATATCTGAGCACCTACCTACTGATCTCTCTCCTTTATTAACTGTGTGGAGCAATGGATCTTTCCCTGCTTCTAACCAGGAGATCAGGTCCAGTTTGGGGACTCCTTTCAACAAAAACAGATACTCCCAATTTCTTACGACGATAAAATATTTAGGTATCCCGGACGGGTTTTTCCAATGCTACTGAGTCCAGCTGGAGTCTCAGTGAGAAAGGCGGACTACAAATAAAATAAACACCATTCCAAGCAGTGGTGGGAAGTGCCATCAAGCTGCGGCTGACTTACGGAGAGATCCCACAGTGGGGTTTTCACGACAAGAGCCATTCGGAAGTGGCTTGCCGCATCCCCTGTGACCCTGGGCTTCCTTGGCAGTCTCCCATTCAAATACTAGCCAGGACCAGCCCTGCTTTGCTTCCAAGATCTGATGAGATCTGGCCTGAGCTATCCAGGTTAGGGTGGGAAGGAGACAAAAAGAGAAGCTCTTATAAATTCCTACCCACAAGCAGGTTGGGGCTGTGAGGCCCCAGAAGGGTCAGCGTAGCGCTTTTAGACCCGCTGTTTCCCACTCAGGAGTCTTGGATTCACATGCGGGGAGGAAGTGATCTCCAGCCGCCCGCCTCCCCCCTTTGTCTAGGAAATCGGAATCGCCCCCCCTCCCCAGTAGTTGCCTCCCTGCAAACAGAATTCTGCAGAGGTTCCCCCCCCCGCAGCTTTGCACAAACAGAATTCTGCAGAGGTTTCCCCCCCTCCCGCAGCTTTGCAAAATGGGGGCTCACTTTTTTCAGGGGGGGAGCAGCTGCTTGGTCTCGGGGTGACCCTCTCTGCCAGGACGGGGGTTCTCGCCACCACGTTTTTGCCAATGGAGGGAGCCGCAGGGCTTCTTTTGCACCCCAAGTCAAGCGAAGGGTTAAAGGGAATGAGTCCGCGAGGAAGACCCCCCCAAGGAAGACCCCCCCCAGGTCACTTCCATCTCTTTCCCCCTCAACCCGCCTCCCGTGGGAACACTGCCCTTGTCTTTCCCACGCTGCCCGCAGCCATCCCCAACCACGTCCCCGACAGATCCGGTGAGTTCTTCAGGCTGCTTTTGGGCGAAGGGAAGGGCAGGCAGGGGAATGTGGGGGGAATGGGGGGGGAAAACCCAGCTTTGCTGCAGAGCCCTTCCCAGTAGGTCCGGGGGCTCGTTCTGCTTCTCGGCTGTCCAGCCTGCGAAGGGGCTTCTGCTGCCACTGCGCTTGGGCTGCCAAGTCTCCCCCTCTCCACCAGCCTCGCTCCAGAAGCGTTTCTCCAGGCAGCCTGCTTGGGTCCTCAGCCTGACAACAGAGCGGCCCACCTGGCCACCAGCCCGCTTCCCTTGGGCACCTCCAGCCTTTCTGTCACCTTGACTGCACTCCTCTGAGGTCTGCACCCTAGGCAGCTGCCTAGTTGGCCTAATGGTAGCACCAGCCCTGGGTAGTGGCTAGAGTCAAGGAACTGTTGACTCTGATGGCCCATCCACAAGGAAGGCTTAGGTGAGGAAGCAAAGAGAAATTTGCCACTTCTTTGTTTATTTTATTTATTTAATTATTCGGTTTCTATCCCACCCTCCCTGCAAACGGGCTCGAGGCGGCTTACATTTAAAGGCACTATATGCCAGAGTACAAAAAATCTACAAAACAAGATAAAACAAGATAAAACAACCATATCATTACAATTAAAGTTCTCAACATAGAAATGATCTTCCAATCACATTGAAGATGGCATCCTTTAGATGGACACAAGTCCCAATTCAGCCGTATCACTCTCATACGCTACTGTGGCTCGATCTCCATAAGGGCCAACCAACTACCCCGGTGTTACTAACAATAATAGTTGGTGGTAGTGGTGGGCAGCTCCTAACTAAAAGCCTGGCGGAAGAGCTCCATCTTTCAGGCCCTGTGGAACTGTACAAGGTCTCGCAGGACCCTGATCTCCTCCAGGAGCTCATTTCACCAGGTAGGAGCCACCACCGAAAAGGCCCTAGCCCTGATAGTGGTGAGCCTGGCCTCTTTGGAGCCTGGAATCACTAGCCGATGTTGTGCCCCAGACCGTAGTGCTCTCTGGGGTATGTGTGGGGAAAGGTGGTCTCTCAGGTGCCCCCCTGGGTGCCTCCAGCCTTTCCATCACCTCGACTGCACTCCTCTGAGGTCTGCACCCTAGGCGGCTGCCTAGTTGGCCTAACGGTACCACCGGCCCTGGGTAGTGGCTAGAGTCAAGGAACTGTTGACTCCGATGGCTCATTCACAAAGAAGGCTTAGGTGAGGAAGCAAAGAGAAATTTGCCACCTCTTTGGTGCCCCCAAGTATCCCCTTCTCACCATGTTGCCCTTAAGAGTTACTTCCCAGCCATGATTTCCCTGTAGACATCCCCACCCCAACCCCCACCCCATTTTACCCACACAGCAAGAGATGGCTTAAGATGCATCAGACACAAATTCCACCCTTTAGTCAGCCCTGATGACGACCACCAGGCAGCCTCCACTGAAGCCACTAGTTTTCGGTCTAGCCTACCTCACAAGGTTGTTGTGAGGCCACAGGCAAAACATCAGTGGCTCCGGCAACAAGCACGCTGGCAAGCCTGGATCTGGAAAGGGACGGCAAAAGCTTTTGCCAGCTGTACGGAAACAGAAACCTTGAAGGTCAGAAGCCTAACTGATGTGTTAATAAATAATGCCAATTAATTAGCACTTGCCCTCCAAGCACTTCACCAGTGAGCTAATTAGTCCCCTGCAAGGTTAAGTAAGCTGAGCTCATCAGCCTTGCTTTGCGGGCATCATGGCAGCCCAGGCGCAGAAGTGCCCCTCCCCCCCGCTTTGAGGCCACAGACATGTGGCAGGTACAGCCAAGGCTGGCGCAGCCTCCTGCTGCCACCATTCATTACCACCCGTGTCGAAATCCTGGCACTGCCTAGCTGCTAGAGCAGCAATTGGGATGCAATGTGCCAGTGCCCAGCAGCACCCAACAAGAAATAACTGAGTTTTTTAAAGAGTTCTGTGAGCCAAAAGTCCCCACCCACAGAAGAGGCTGCCCACTGAGTCTCTGTGCGAGTCCCTGTAACACAACCCGTCTCTTCATCAGCTTTGACTGGAGCCTTCTCTCGCTCCCAATACAGAGGTACAATTATTTTATTTATTTAAGTATTTTTACCTGAAGGTCAGAAGCCTAACTGATGTGTTAATAAATAATGCCAATTAATTAGCACTTGCCCTCCAAGCACTTCACCAGTGAGCTAATTAGTCCCCTGCAAGGTTAAGTAAGCTGAGCTCATCAGCCTTGCTTTGCGGGCATCATGGCAGCCCAGGCGCAGAAGTGCCCCTCCCCCCCGCTTTGAGGCCACAGACATGTGGCAGGTACAGCCAAGGCTGGCGCAGCCTCCTGCTGCCACCATTCATTACCACCCGTGTCGAAATCCTGGCACTGCCTAGCTGCTAGAGCAGCAATTGGGATGCAATGTGCCAGTGCCCAGCAGCACCCAACAAGAAATAACTGAGTTTTTTAAAGAGTTCTGTGAGCCAAAAGTCCCCGCCCACAGAAGAGGCTGCCCACTGAGTCTCCGTATGAGTCCCTGTTCTGGCCTTGGCCAGTTAGTTTCCACATAACACAACCCGTCTCTTCATCAGCTTTGACTGGAGCATTCTCTCGCTCCCAATACAGAGGTATAGACAAAACTGGCTACTGAACCTCGGCATGAGTCATTGTTCCAGGCCTGCTTCCTTGCAGCCAGAGGCCTCCCCAGATCAAGTGCCTTGTACAGATGCCCAGGGAGGAAGTGCGTGGGGAGGCAGAGGGTTCTCACTCTCTCACATCCTGGAAGACTCTCTTCAGGCACAAGAGCCTTTACAGGTTGGACCCAAGGAAGAGGACGACGTGTCTGCTGTCAGCAGCTTGGGGAACGCAGCACTTGAGATGTGAATGTAGTGGTGCATGTCCCAACACTTCCCGTGTCCTGGGTTCAAGTGCTGAAGCCCCAAACACCCGATTTAGACCCAAGAGGAATCCATTCTTCCCTGCCCTCCCCACCATACAATCCTGGAGGCAAAAGGGGTGTGTGTGTGGAAGAGACGCACCAGGAGGGCGGCAAGAGTTGGTGGGGGGGGGGCAGACGTCACACTCCTCTCCTCTCCATCAAGCCCACCCTACGAATGGTGTGGAAGAGATGCACCAGGAGGGCGGCAAGAGTTGGTGGGGGGGGCATCGACGTCACACTCCTCTCCTCTCCATCAAGCCCACCCTACGAATGGATGCCTGCCTCTGAGCAGGGGGAGACAGGGGCCACGTGGCCAGGCAACGGACTCCAGCTGGGCTGCCCAGGCAACGTGTCAGCAGGAGTCAGACCCAGGAGGACAAGCAGTAGCCCGAGTCGGCATCCCGCTCGGAGCAGCTGCATGACGTGACTCTGCAGCCGTGTCCCAGAATCCTCTGCCCTGCTGCAAGGAAACTGCCTCCTCCCCGCCTGCACACCACAGTGTCCTTGGCCTGTCGATCAGCCTGGTGGGTTGCCTGCACAGCCAGCCAGCCAGCCCTGAAGAGCAGCCCTGCAGTCTGCCCCAGCCCTGCCCAGGAATTCAGCAAGGATTCTTGGCTCATCCAGCCAAAGGAAGAGCCTTTGCTTTTCACCTCCTCTTTTCCCCCACCTCGCCAGCAGATTTTATGTTCTTCTTCAAGAAACTGACATGTTTTTATTGCAAGACTTTCCAGAGGAGGGAGAGAGAGAGAGAGAGAGAGAGAGAGAAAACAAAACAAACCAACAACCTAGAAGTGATGCAACAACCCCACAGTCCAGATGTGAAGTCCTCTCATTGCACATTAGTAAATGGTGGGGAGCATAAGAAGAATAAAACAACAACGGCATGAGCCCTGGGTGGTCCGTCCCAAGCACACAAGCATGTCCACGACTGAGGTACACGCACGGGGGAACACTCCCGTGAGGAGCCAGTGCAGCAGAAGGGATCGGACCCCAGACTCAGAAGAGCCAAGTCCAAATCTCTAGCAAGTCACAAGTTCAAATTTCTCAGACATCACAGGCAGGTCGCTCTCTCTTGGCCTACCCTGCCTCACAGGAGTAGAAACAATCCTGTGTACCCCACCCTAGACTTTGGGGAGGAAGGGTGGGAGAGAAATATGGTCATCTACCATGCATGTTAGTCCACAAGATGAAAACTCCCAACAGGGACATGAAACTACTCCTGACCCTCTGAAGCCACGAGTCCTGATCAGCAGTTCCTGGTCTCACCTGCCCTTCACCAACTGATGGGTGTCAATCTATGCTGCAGAGATCACACGCCTCTTCTTCACAGCGAAAGACCTTAATCCCATCGTTCCTTTGCTAATCTATGTACACAGAATCAACCCCTTACCTCTTAAGTGCTAGATTTCAAAAAAAATTCAATGAACTGAAGATTGTTGGGAGTGGAACAGATCTGCACAAGAAGTTAAATGTGAGGAGGGAAAGAAAAGCAGTAAAAATGAAAGTGACACCTTTTGAGCAGAATACTCCACAAATCTTTCGATTTTTGTGTGTATAGCCTGAGGTTTATCATATTATTATTCCCCTGGAGAAGAAAACCTATAACGGCAGCAGGCAGTAAAAGAGACCCAGTTTGAGAGTAT
>NW_015169843.1:134914-147121 GCF_001447785.1 Gekko japonicus | reverse complement strand
TGGGAAAGATTGAAGGTCAAAGAAGACGGGGACGGCAAAGGATGAGATGGTTAGACAGTGCCATCGATGCAACGAGCATGAAACTGAGCAAACTTCAGAGGACGGCGGAAGACAGGAAGGCCTGGCGGGAGCTGGTCCATGGGGTTGCGAAGAGTTGGATTCGACTGTGCGGCTGAACAACAAAAACTGAGTGGCAGAATGGTATAGATCAGGGGTGTCAAACATGCGACTCGGGGGCCAGATTAGGCCTCCGGAGGGCTTCTATCAGGCCCACAGTGGAACTGGCCATCTCCTGCTTCCAGTTCTGCTGCTGCTTGCTGGATCATAGCTTGCTTCGCCAAACCATTGCATGTATCACTGTTGCCAGATCATTGCGTTCAAGGAAGGGAACCAATAAAGTACAGCAGAAAAGTTGTCCAAATATGGATGATTAACCTATTAAACTGTAAATTGGCCATGTTGTACCTTTTTTCTTTTTATGCCAAAAAGGTGATTGGATTGGACCTATTAAACTGGAGATAGTTCACCTCACAATATTTTCATAATTATCTAAGTATAACCCAGGGGAGTCAAACATGCAACCCACGGGCTGGATACAGCCCACAGAGGGCTCAAATCCGGCCCCTGAGCAACCGGTCCTCAAGCAACTTCCTTCTCCTGCTTCCTTTCTCAGGGCTCCTCCTGCAGCCACACCCTAGCTTGCTTTCCCCGCCAGCTCTCTCCATGGCTCTTTGCTTCCTGTTTCCTGTTTCCTGCCTCTTGCCTCTCTCCCCCCTCCCTCGCTTTCACTCTCTCTCACAGACACAGAGATAGAGAGAGCCTTGTGGCTGCTTTGTGCCAGAAAGACACAAAGACAAGCCTGCCTGCCCCTCCCTCCCCCTCTCTCTCACACACAACTTCTGCTTTCTTCTCCGGGGCTGGTATAATGATACAAAACTAGATTTAAGAGCCCAACTGTTTTCCTTCTCTTTTTTTTGGGGGGGGGAAGGGAGGAGGAAGAAAGAGACAAAGAACAAACAAAATTGGAGTCCCAGCTTTAAGACCAACAACATTTTATTCCAGGTATAAGTTTTTGTGTGCAAGCACACTTCTTGGAAAGGAGAGAGGGTGAGAGAATGGATGGATGGATTCTTCTGACAAGCACAATGTTGTTTGGCTTGTTCTGAAAAGTTGGCTTTTTTTAATGATTGGATTTCTCTGTTCCTATCTGGATTTTTTTCTTTCAAAAAGACCCTGATTAGGAATTAGAACACTTGGATTGGTTCTTATATCTTGGAGAGTGGAGTGATTTCAGATGCCAAATGATAATAGCACACATTGGTTATAAGATAGGAAAACTAATTCTCAATTAAGTCCAGGAGGATTGAGCTTCGTTATCTTGAGCTTCGTTATCAATTGCAATTCAGCAGTCTCTCTTTCTACTCTCCCTTTGAAACTCCTATGTAAGAGCACTGCTACTCTTAGGTCAGCAACGGAATGTTCTGCTTTCTAATGTCAGATTTATGTCCATTTATTGTTTGCATCCTCCTGGACTGAAGAGCCAGTTTGGTGTAGTGGTTAGGAGCACAGACTCTAATCTGGGAGAACTCGGTTTGATTCCCCACTTCTCCACATGCAGCTACTAGTGTGATCTTGGGTCAGTAACAAGTCCTTTCAGAGCTGTTCTCTCAAGAGCAGTTCTCGAGAGAACTCTCTCAGCCTCCCCTATCTCACAGGGTGTCTATTGTGGGGAGGGGAAGGGGAAGGAGATTGTAAACCGCTCTGAGACTCCTTTGGGTAGTCAAGGGCGGGGTATAAATCCAAATCTCTTCTCTTCTTCTTCTTCTGAATCCTCCTGAATGGAATTGAGACCTAGGTTTCCTGTCTCCTTACCAACCCTGGTAATCCATGCCTACTACCCCTCCGCATATCACCCTAATCCAATCAAGCCTGCTATTGCCATTCAACTGCTATTGCCTTCTGACATCTGAAATCACCTTTATAAAGTTTATATCTCCGGTACCTCATGTTACATTTTATGGCACGCATGGCCCAGCCCAACAAAGTGACATTTGTGTCAGATCTGGCCCTCATAACAAATGAGTTCGACACCTCTGGTATAACCAAATCGGTAATTTTTTTTTGATACAACTGTAAAACTAATCTGAAAAGTTATTCAAAAAATGAAACCTTCATCTGGTTGTAAATATTAAGTTTATACTAGCAAGAATGAGTCTTTATGTAGAAAACCATTATTTAAATCTAGTCTTACTGACTAGTGATTTAAATCGAATCCACCCAGGTCTGAACCCTCTGCTCAGTGCCTGCCCCACTTTTTCAGGGGTCCACGGAAAAGGGGTGGCATGTGGCTGAGCACAAAATCTCCTTCAAGAGATCATAGTGAATCTTGGTCAGCACATCTACATCCCCATTCCTTGTCGAGAACAAACATGACCTCCCCCCGGCCATTCGACAGAGGGGCTCCTGAGCAGCAGGGCCACCCACAAGCTTGGACTTGTTCCAGGGGTGTACCCTTCCTATGTTCCTTTTAGGAGCTTCCCCATCTGGCCTCTGTCTCTCCTCTCCTCTAAAGCACAGTGCCTCAACCAAGTTTACGGTTTGTCTCTCTTTCTGCCTCATGTGCTTCCCACAAGCATCTCCACACCTCAAAATGCCGCAACGGAACTCCGCAGACAAATAACTCTTCCGTGAACTGTTAAGGTAGCCGAATGTTTCACTTGGCAAGAGCAGCTGGAATGCTCCGGGGCGGTCAGGGCGGTGGCTGCGAAGGAGCTGAAGCCGCTTCAGGGCTGAAGGCTTGTGGCGAAGCACAAGGCGTGGGGGAGCAAAGCCAGCCAGGGGCCTCCTCGCCACGCAGGGCAGAGGGCAGCGGTCTCCGGAACCTGTTCCTGTGCAAGGAACACCTTGCCTCTGCAATCTACCTTGGCCACCAGCAGCCACGGCTTCCTCAAGCGACAGGCCATGCCCAGGGGCCCGTCAATTCCAACAACCCACAACCAGCTAGGGGTACTCAGAGCTCACCCACCCCACAGGTAAATTCCAAGCAGAAGTCTCCAACCTCAGAAAATTAGGCTCACTGACCAAAGGGTTTAGTTATTGGAGCATAACCAGGATGCCCAATTGGCATGCAGCCAGCCCTCACGGAGGAGCCCCATCTTCATCCGCAAACAAGATGGAGGTCTTTGCTGACTCAGGGACTCCCAGGCAGATGCACAAGGGCTGAATATGCTCCAGAAAGGGAAGGACGCTGGGTCCGATCGAGGGGGAAAGGCCTTCAAGGAGCACCTGCAGAATCTGAGGGAGGGGTTTCCAGCCATTGTTCCGGCCTTCCACAATCCCTCATGCCCACACCCCCAGCTTCTTTACTCTATCTGAGTTACCCACAGGTAGGAGTGAAGCCCCCTCCTCTAACCACTGGCCCCCTCTGCCCCACTGTCCCAGCTACACAGCTGGGCAGTTGCCAGCCGTATCTGTCTTTGCAAGAGGCACAATATCCTGTTTCTTTTATTTATTTATTTATAAACAGCCTTCAAATAGGGTTGCCAACCTCCAGACAGGGCCCTGGGGATTTCCCAGAAATGCAGCTGATCCACAGACTACAGGGATCGGCTCCCCTACAGTCTCTATGGTCTTATACCCCACTGGGGTCCCTCCCCTCCCCCAGGCTCCGCACCTAAATCTCCTGGAATCTCCACACCCAGAGTTGGCAACCCTGCCTTAAGAGCCTGCTGGGGCTGGGAAGAGACGGGGGGGGGAGGACTCTCTGTGCAGACCCGCCTGTTAGGCTCTGGCAAATGAGAGCAAAGAATTATGGTGGTTCCCTCTTCCCACTTAAGACCTGTGGAGACATTTGAGGCTCCGCTTTTGACGGATGGCTCAGCAGAAATGCGGCTTCTTCCAGGAATCCCCCTCCTCCTCGTCCTCCACCCCCCCACCTCCCCTGCCCCTGATCCAGCCGGAGCTTCACTGGGATCCATCCGGCTGTCTCAGCTACCAGCTGTCTAACGGAGCTTGGCCAGACTGCTGAGGTCCCTTGGCGTTATTTATCGGTCATTTTAAATAATTCCCACAGCACTACTGCCCCAGTCTTGGGTCACATCATGGCTAAAGAGCACCCAGTTCATGATAGACTTTGAAAATCTGTCATGGAGTTTGCTACGCCTGCGTTGGCACCCACCGGAATGCTGAACTGGAGCAAAACCTGGTGATCTCTTCCAGGCACGACCAGGTTGAAGGCTTTATCTGTTTCCACCTCACGTGCTTCTTGGAAGTGCCTCTACATCTCGGAACACGACAATGGAATTTCTCAAACAAGGGACTCTTCCATGAACGGAAGAGTCCAGCAGTGCAGTACGGTTTCTAACTCAGGAAAGACCCCATTGCCAGAGCTGAGCCAGGATTCTACAGGAATCCAGAACATGGAATAGCACTGATTTAGGTGGGTGGCCGTGTTGAGTCCAGTGGTACCCTTCGGACCAACACAGTTTAATTCTGGGTGTAAGCTTTTGTGTGCATGCACATAAGAACATAAGAGATGCCAATGTTGGATCAGGCCAAAGGCCCATCCAGTCCAACAGTCTGTATCCCACAGTGGCCAGAAATACCAGGTGCCATCAGTAGGTCCACCAGTGGGGCCAGGACATTAGAAGCCATCCCACTGTTGACCCCCCCCCCAAGCACCAAGATGACAGAGCATCACTTGCCCCAGAGTCCCTATCTAGCCACGTGACGTCCCCGGTGTGATGACGTCACTTCCACATGACATCAACACATTAGAAATATCATGCTAGGTCGTGGTTGTTGGGAGCGGGGCTTCCCCTTGCCCAGCCAGCTGGCTGGCAAAGGGAGGAGTCTCCAAAATCGGGGGATGCCCCGCTCAGACAAAAGGCCAAATGAGAAGAACCATCAGAAAAGTTGTGAATGGAGCCGCACAGGAACGTATTTTGAAGACAAACTGCAGTGAGGCGCCCACAGTTTGGTCTGAGGGTCCATTTGGATTGGGGCTGCAGCCCAGGAGGAAAAGAGACCCCCCCCCGGTCCATGGTTTCGCTGCTCAACCCCCCCCCCCAAAGGCTAACTAGCCCTGGAAGGGGGGGAAAGGGGACGCACCCTTGCCCAAATCAGGGCCCTCCGTGGTTGGCGCCTTGTTGCCTTTTGTAAAAATACTGGGCAGATTCCTTTTGGAGTCTCTCTCTCCTAGTTTTGGGCCCTGAAGGTGATCTGTGCACCCTGCAGAGTGTTTGTCTAACATATGCATTGATCCCCTCACATGGGCCAACAGCAGGCTTCCCGCCAGACTGGCTTGCTCGCACACCATGGGTTGCACACCACGGCCCATGCGATTGGCTTGCTCGCACACCAAGGGATGGGCTGGCCATCTCTCACATAAATCAGCTAGCCCAGTTGGAGGCTCCCAGAAACGCACAAGCAGGGTGTGAAGGGGGTGGCTCTCCTGCTTTCATCCCCAGAGAGGGAGAGGCCACCTCTGAGCAGGAAGGTTCCCTTTATTATTAGCTGGCTATCTGTAGTCCACCTTTTTCTCTGAGACTCACCAGGATGGGACAGCCAGTGAATACTGCAATGGGGTTTGGACTACAGAAGTCTGGAAAAACCAGCTGAAACAAAGCATGAGCTTTTAAACATGATACATGGAAGTGTTGTAGAAACTACCTAGATTGGAGCGCACTTCCTGTGAAAGGTAGCCGCACAGTAGTGTAGGCCACACCACTGCATTTCATGCCCAAGAACCATTGTACAGTCTAAGACTTAAGTGCACATTGGACATCTGTTCCTTTTCAGCCCTCCTGGAGAAAACAGTGCAGAGATCAGGTGCACCTTTGCGGCCCCGGGCATGAATGTCTTCAGCCGTGAGGAATTTACTGCTTCAGAGGCAGACAGTCAGACAACAAGGTACCCACTTCCCACAGTTGTGAATGGAGCCGCAGAGGAACGTATTTTGAAGACAAACTGCAGTGAGGCGCCCACAGTTTGGTCTGAGGGTCCATTTGGATTGGGGCTGCAGCCCAGGAGGAAAAGAGACCCCCCCCCGGTCCAGGTTTCGCTGCTCAACCCCCCCCCCCCAAAGGCTAACTAGCCCTGGAAGGGGGGGAAAGGGGACGCACCCTTGCCCAAATCAGGGCCCTCCGTGGTTGGCGCCTTGTTGCCTTTTGTAAAAATACTGGGCAGATTCCTTTTGGAGTCTCTCTCTCCTAGTTTTGGGCCCTGAAGGTGATCTGTGCACCCTGCAGAGTGTTTGTCTAACATATGCACTGATCCCCTCACGTGGGCCAACAGCAGGCTTCCTGCCAGACCGACTGGCTTGCTTGCACACCATGGGGCTGCACACCACGGCCCATGCGACTGGCTTGCTCGCACACCGAGGGATGGGCTGGCCATCTCTCCCATAAACCAGCTAGCCCAGTTGGAGGCTCCCAGAAACGCACAAGCAGGGCGTGAAGGGGGTGGCTCTCCTGCTTTCATCCCCAGAGAGGGAGAGGCCACCTCTGAGCAGGAAGGTTCCCTTTATTATTAGCTGGCTATCTGTAGTCCACCTTTTTCTCTGAGACTCACCAGGATGGGACAGCCAGTGAATACTGCAATGGGGTTTGGACTACAGAAGTCTGGAAAAACCAGCTGAAACAAAGCATGAGCTTTTAAACATGATACATGGAAGTGTTGTAGAAACTACCTAGATTGGAGCGCACTTACTGTGAAAGGTAGCCGCACAGTAGTGCAGGCCACACCACTGCATTTCATGCCCAAGAACCACTGTACAGTCTAAGACTTAAGTGCACATTGGACATCTGTTCCTTTTCGGCCCTCCTGGAGAAAACAGTGCAGAGATCAGGTGCACCTTTGCGGCCCCGGGCATGAATGTCTTCAGCCGTGAGGAATTTACTGCTTCAGAGGCAGACAGTCAGACAACAAGGTACCCACTTCCCACCCGGGTGATGTGCACCTTGAGGAATCTACGTTTCATTCTGATAATTACAGGTATCATGTCACAGCCTTTCTTCTGCAGAAGCCATGAACTAATTTCTTGATCCCTGCCAGAAAGGGGAGAAGCCACTGACAAAACGGTATGTTCTTTTCACATGCCAAAAGAGAGGTGGTTGGTTCTTGACCAAAAAGCATCCAGAAGGATTGATCTGGTATCACAGCACAGTAAGGATTAGCATCACCCAAGGGTGTGAACAAATGGAGCTGCCTTGGACTGAACCAGACACCCCACACACACCCCACCCCGGTCCCTCAAGGCCAGTCTTGCCTACCCAGACAGGCAGCAGCTCTCCAGGGTCTCAGGCAGAGAAAGGTCTTTCCCATCACCTGCACCCTGGTCTTTTAAATTGGAGAATGAACCTGAAACCTTCTGCACGTTCTCACAGACAGCCTGATTATGGACAAGTAGAAACATGGACTCCACATACGTGATTTTCTTCAGAACATTTCTGGTTTTAAGCAGCCTAGGGAGGGGGCAAATCCAGCCTAGCTGGAAAACAGCCCCAAGACATCTGTGAGACCCACCTCCAGTTAGTGAGTTACTTGTCAGTCAGTGGTCTGAGCCAGGCTGTTGACTCTGGTCTTTGCACACGCACCCACATCACACCCACAGAGACGGCAAGCTGTGAAATGAAGCCAGAGAGTCATGTCTGGCAATACGCTGGTCAGAGGGCCAGAACGGAGCAGAAATCCAGGCACGCTGAATCTACTCAAAGCACGTGGCCATGATGTCCCTGCATCCACTGTAACTGGTGCAAAAGATCCTGGGGTACACAGCCCAGATTGTGCCGTGCGCTGGCCTAGAGAATGGAGAGATCCCAGCCAGCACCTGTCTGCAAATGCTCACTTTCCATCCAGGATAACAGAAGTATACATGTGAAGGGGGGGATCAGAAAAAAACCCTGTTTTTTCACCTTTTCTCTACGGAAAATTGGGGAACTTAGGGGAGCACTTAAAATACCCCTGGGAAATATTTTTCTTTGAAATGAGTAAAATGTTTTTAAGATGCGGTTTTACTCAGAGTCTGAGGAGTTTTTTTTCCAGCTTTGCCAACGGAAATTAAGTAAGTAGTGAAGCAGCTAAGTTTGCAGAGGACAGTAAGTTGTTCAGGATGGAGAGAACCGGAGAGGACCATGAGGCGCTCCAGAGGGATCTGCTGAGGCCAGGCGAGCGGGCATCAATGTGGCAAATGGGAGCCAAAACTCCTAACTATAAATAGATGTTGATGGGGTCCGAACTGATGGTAACTGACCAGGAGAGAGATCTTGGAGTCGTGGTAGAGAACACACTGAAGATGTCGACTGCAATAAATCAGGCAAATGCAATGCTGGGGATTATTAGTGTCCGGGGCCGGCAGCAAGGCCATGGGAGGAGAACGCACCACGGTCCTGCTGGCCACAGTCCCACCAACCTACAATTTTATACGCTAAGTTATAAATGTTGCATTTTATGTTGTTAAAGCAGCAAAATATCTTTAGGTTTGATAGGAAAGCTGAAACTGCATATATTATGATTTTCCTCAAATTTCCTTTTTCCCCCCTAGAGCAAGTGGTGAAGACCTGTTTTTCTCATGGATTTAAGACTGCTGGAAATGTACCTCTAAACAGAAGCAAAACAGATTGTGCAAAATAAAAGACATTGCACACATTTCAGGGAGGGAACCGCAGCTCAGCAGACCATCCCGGTTCAGTGCCTGGCATCTCCCATTAAAAAGCATCACCAGTCGCACAGCTGAAAAAGACCAACCTAGAGAACGGGCTGCCTTTCAAAAACCAGCACGCTCAGCCACAGGGCCAGCCGTCTGATCCCACGCAAGACAACTTCATGTACCGCTTCCTTTCACAGAGCTCAGCTCCTCTGGGCTCATTTATGAAGAACAAGCGTTTTCCAAACAGGAACACATTTGTGTGGTTCCTCCACTGATTTTGTTTGTTTTTTTAAACTGGCAGCTGACAATGTTATAACAATCTATCTATCAGGTTCCCTGAATTTTTAACTTTCATTCCTAAAAAGGATCTAGTCCTCTTTGTTGTGGTAGTATGCCTTTCCCCTCATATCTCTGCAATGAAAGGGACCACAACCTTCTTTTCTTGCATCAACCTGGAATTTCGGAGGCATTAAACGCTAGATTGTGTAAGGTTATAACACTATAATAACAAGTCAGTTGCTGATTTTCTTTTGAATCTGTCATGACGAGAAGAAATGACTGCCACAGGGGCCGGGGGAAGGGTGCTGGCATAAACGGGCCTGGGAAGACCTGGACATTTATCGCCAAGTGGCGGCTGCTCTGGTTTTGCTGCAATTTGTCCCAAAACTTTAAACCAAAGTATGTTTGGGAAAGATTGCAGGAAATATGGAGAAACTCTGGGGGGCACGCAGAAGCACCACAATGCTGTGGGGAAGCAGGGAGGAAACACTTCCCAAGCTGGGGCAAAGGAAACAAACCTCCATGCGGCACAGTCCCCGCGAACACAAAGCTCCCTCATGAATGCAAGCCCTCCCGAGGAGTCACAGTAGCCAGCATGCGATGGCCAAGGAAGCCAAGCCTCATTTCGACTGGGGGCACATCCCCGCCTCCCACAGCATGGCTTGGAATCTGCCTGCCTTTGCTTGCCAACTGGTTTCTTGCCGTAGCCTTTTAGATCATTTAACTTAACAACTGAGGGCTGCCTTCCAAAGGATGCTTTTGCCTTCCTGCCCCCTCTGCCGGCTTTTTTTTTTTTGTTTAAGTACTTCATTAGCTTTACTGTAATGAGGTCTCTCCACTGCACGTATGGTCATTATCCTTTCCAAGAGAGGGACGATAATTACTAATGAGCAGATAAGCCTGTGCAATGTATAAAAGGAGTACAGAGTTCAGGAGGTTCTTTTCGCCGCTGGATGGAACCGGGGGGCGGGGGCTGTCAGCCTGATTTTGAGACACACCTACAAAGGGCCGCCTGTGCAAGATTAGCCCACGGCCTGACAAGCCCTTGGCCGGTTTCCCTCTCCGTAGTAGCCACGCATCCCCAGTCACATTTCTAGCAGGCTTCATTGGCTTTAAATCTGGTCACTTGTAAAAGACAGCTTTCCTCGGTAATCAGCTACTGCAACAATTTGCCTGCAGGACTGCAGCTTCCTGAGAAGATATGCCTCCATTTTTTGAAAGAAAAAAAGAAGCAAGTTTCTAGCCCTCATGGTTACAAAGTTCGAAAGGCTTGAAAGCCAATGCCTCACCGAACTTCAGGTGCCAGAGGAATTGCCCATTGAAAAGATGGTAACTACTGCAGGGGTGGGCAGGCGCTAAACCTGAGGTCCACTTATAACAGAGCATCCTGCATCTGGTGGCAGAAAGTGCAGTCAAGTCGCAGCAACTTATGGCTGGTGGCCAGCCCTCCACACTGTACAAAATAATGTACTTCTGTCTGCACTTCGGCACTCCAAAAGATATGCAGGAACCCTTCCCCTGCCTGTCCTGGACGTACCTTCACTTGTTTTGTACCATGAGCACTACTGAGTAGACCAGAAAAAAAGTACGCCTGGAATTATCAGCTGCACTTTCTACTATTGGGGTAGGAAAGGCAGTCAGGTGAGGTAGTTTAACGTCAAAACCACCCTCTGAGACAGGGTGCCGCCCCTTCCTCCACAGAACTCAGGGCTTGTTTTTCAAGAGGGTCTTAAGAACATAAGAACCTAAGAAGAGCCCTGCCAGGTCAGACCAGTGAGGGCCCATCTAGTCCAGCATCCTGTCTCACACAGGGGCCAACCAGTTCCTCTGGAGGGCCAACAACAGGGCATAGAGGCCAAGGCTTTCCCCTGATGTTGCCTCCTGGCTCTGGGACTCAGAGGATTAGTGCCTCTGAATATGGAGGTTCCCCTCAATCACCATGGCTAGTAGCCATTGATAGACCTCTCCCCCATGAATCCATCTAATCCCCTCTGAAGGCTGCTCTATGCCTGTGGCCATCACTACATCCTCTGGTAGCGAACTCCACATTTTAATCGCATGCCGTGTAAAGAAGTATTTCCTTTTGTCCATCCTGAACGTACTGCCCATCATCAGGGTCTGAGGGTTTGCTTGGGAAACAGGTTGTCTCCACACACACACACACACACACACACACCACTGAGCAGCTGAATGCAAAGGAGATACCAGGCACAGCCCAGCCGAGGCCTGGTGAACAAACAGTAGGAGAAGGGCAGGCATGAAGGGGGAGATCCCCCCCCACGAAGCCCTTCCAACTCCTCTTGTTCGGCCGAGCACTGCGCCTGGGGCAGCCCTGCATGGAAGCCAAGAGGACGAAGCACCATCCGCTTCCTGGAGCCGGCCAGGAGAAGACCCCCTTCCTGCCCAACAACACGACAGCAAGATCCCAAGCCAGCAGGCTTCGCGGGTGCTGCAGGGGCCACTGGGCCAGCGGCTGGATCACATACGGTGTGTCACAGTCGTGAGAGTGCGGGGCCAAGGAAACGAGGAGGTCCAAATCCCTCCTCCCCATGACACTGGACCTGGGCTGGCTGATCATCCAGCCTGCCTCAGAGAGGGCGCTGGTGGAAGTGAGAACCTGGCACCCTGCCCAAGCCCCGAGGGAGAAGGCCGCGTCTGCACCTGGCCCCGTCTGCAAAACAAGAGGAGCCCCTCATCAGCCGCTGTGTCCTCTGCAATCTCAGAAACAGAACACACGTTGTTCTGCATCCGGTGAAGGAGAAACTCTGCAGCAACAGAAGTGACCTGCAGGACACACTATCAAGTAGAGGCGGGTATGTCAAGGAGGAGGAGGAGGAGGAGGAGGAGGAGGAGATTGGATTTATACCCCGCCCTTCACTACGCAAAGGAGTCTCAGAGCGGCTCATTTCCCTTCCCCTCCCCACAACGGACACCCTGTGAGGTGGGTGGGGCTGAGAGAACTCTGACAGAAACTGCTCTTTTTCAAGGACAGCTCTTATCAGAACTACGGCTTGCCCAAGGTCATCCAGCCAGGTGCAAGTGGAGGAGTGGAGAATCAAACCCGGTGCTCCCAGATTAGAGTCCTCTGCGCACTTAACCACTACACCAAACTGGCTCTCGAGGGCTTCGCAGGAAAGGAGGGCGTCGCAGGAAAGGCCCACAGTGACCGTCAACCTCCCTGAAGAACGCTGGGTGAAAATAAACCAGGACAAGCAGGCACGGATGCCCAGTAAAGAGCGGGCCCAAGTGAATCTTCCCACCTCCAGCTTCGGCACCCCCCC
>NW_015169843.1:122093-134392 GCF_001447785.1 Gekko japonicus | reverse complement strand
AGGAAGGGGAAGCCCTGAAGTCCACCCTCCAAAGCAGCTGCCACCTTCTCCAGGAGAACTGATCCCTGCCGCCTGGAGATTTACCAGCCGCAATTCCAGGAGATTTCCGGGCCCCACCAGGCCCACCCCTGTCAAGCCCCGAAGTCAGGCAGGGCCTGGGGCACAGGTGAGCCAGAACGCCTGGGGCAGGTTCAGGGGCACAGGTGAGCCAGAACGCCCACCCAGAGGGAGACAGAAGCGTTTCTCCTTTCTTATGGCTCATGCTGAGCCCTGAAACGCCAGACTTTCCTCTCCCGCCTAGCCGCCTTCCCCAGAGCCATTCTGCAAGTCAGAGCAGTGGCAGAGGAATGGGGGGGGGGGGACTGGAAGCCTCTGACCTATTTCCCACGGGGGTCGCAAGTGGAGATCTGGCCCTCACACTCCTCCCGCACTTCCGCAAGAGCAGAGAGCCTCTCCCGGGGACCAGAGTCTCATCCACCCCTGCTTGTGGTCCCTGTTCCTTTCCTGCTCCAGAGAGCCACCCACCCAACACCACATTCCACCACTCTTTGTTCAGGCTCAAAGCCCCCCCCCCCCAGATGCTGTTGCAGAGTGGCCAAGTACCGTAATTAACAAGCTGTTCCACAATCAACGGAGAGGCTCCTTCCCTCTCGGCAGGGCTGCTAGACAGACAGATCCTGCAGGGTGGCCTCCTCTTCCCCTGAGGGGTGCAGGCGGCTGGGGGGGGGGCAGGAGGTCCAAACCTGGACTCCATTACCTGTTTTGGCTGGCACAGTGATGGCGGTGTGACATAGACTCTGCGCGTCCGTATGGGGGGTCTTGATGGGTCTCCGGTCTGGGGGTCGAAACAAGCCAAGAGGTGAAGGACCCCCACCCCCAAATGATTTGTGTTTGTCGCCTGCTAAAGACAACCGAAACAACCATAAAGAGCAAGACAATAAACGGCATCTGTATCTCTGGAAGCGCTCCAATAAATTCCACGGTGCTGCAAACAGAAACAGCTGGAGGATCTTACAGCCCTTCCTCCTCAGGAGAGGAGGCCGTTATGTTAATATATTGGCCCATTAGGTTGGTACTTACTGTCCTAAGGCTGGGCTCTAAATTCTCGGCTCGAATAGACTTCCAGGGGCTCTGGAGCAGAAATCCCCGTTTAATAACCAGGCCTGACAAGTGGCCGGCTCATTCCCAAAGAGGTCCCTTCTTCGGAAACTGTCTGGGGAGACAGCTGCCATTTGTCTGCAAACAAGCAGCGGCTGGCTTGGTAGCCATGTTCTCGCCAGCCAGGGCAGCTCAAGCCATCATGCTTCAAAATTAACAGGGTCCTTTGGGAGGCGGGCAAAACGCAACCACAATGCCACCCTTTCAGTTTCTTGCGGGAAGCCAAGATCCTCCTTGGGCAAAAGGGGCTCATCCTCACAACGGCACATCAATCAAGTAACGTTAACAGGAGAGGCACAATTTCTTCTTTTCGAACCATCTCTCTGCAGCCTGGACTCCCAGTTCATAAATGGGGCAGAACTGTTGTCTTGGCCAGGAGTCCGCAGGGGAGAAAGCAGAGGAGGACTCAGTCTTTCTGGCTTCCCCTCCAGTCCCATCCCTGCCTTGGAGAAGTCTTTTCCCCTCCACTGGGGATGAAAAATGAGCATAAAGGGAGTCAGGGATGGAGGAGAAACCCCCCCCCCCCAACACATGTTACTCTTCTATCTTCCCTAGAAACTCCTTGGCTGTTCCACCTGAGGGATAACCCCCATACACGTCAAGTTAACTTCAAGTTTTGCTCCTGTCGGTAAGCTTAAGGGCAAAGCTTCATTCGTATGCAAGAAGGATCTTGGAGAAGGGTGTGGCTCCAAGGCAGAGGGCCTACTTGCCAGGCAGAAGGGGTCCAAGTTCAATTCCTGACACATCTAGTAGCAGGGAAAGTTCTCTCTGGCTTGAGACCTTGAAGAGCAGAAGAAGCCAACTGTGGGCCGGGCAGAGCGAGGGCCGGTCTCAGCATGGGGCTTCCTTCCATATGATGCCCTTTTGTGGTGTTAAGTTGGAAGAGCCGCCCCCTAGCAGCAAAAGCACTCAACTAGCCCAGTAACTATTTTCTGTCCAGCAGGGCATCAGGTCAACACACACACACCCCTAATGTTTGAGAGCCAGTTTGGTGTAGTGGTTAAGTGCGCGGACTCTAATCTGGGAGGACCAGGTTTGATTCCCCACTCCTCCACTTGCACCTGGCTGGATGACCTTGGGCAAGCCATAACTCTGGAATGGCTGTCCTTGAAAAAGAGCAGTTTCTGTCAGAGCTCTCTCAGCCCCACCTACCTCACAGGGTGCCTGTTGTGGGGAGAGGAAGGGAAAGCAGTTTGTAAACCGCTCTGAGACACCTTTGGGTAGTGAAGGGCGGGGTATAAATCCAATCTCTTCTTCTTCTAATGTTTGCCACCCGCATCTGATATTGAGGTAGACTGAGCCTGAAGGTTCTATTAGGCTACCAAAGCTAGCAGCCACTAATAGGTATCTCTTCCATGTTTTTGTCCAGTTCCCCCTTTAAGGGGATTACATTTTGCGATAACAGATGCCAGAGTCATACTCATCAGGACAATCTTCATACGCCCGTCTGATCTCTTCCAACAAGATACATACGCAACACAGCATCCACTTCCCCAAATATACACCTTGAGAGGGGAAACAAAACACGGCTCTGTCTACAGGTGTGGATCTGTGGGTACCAAATGGAAGACCGCAGCTCACCCCTGCAATCCAGCCACCGGAACCCTGAGAAAAGAGCCCTCCAAGCTCCCCAGCCGCTGCCTAAATCGATGTGCCCCTGACACGCCGTCTCCGAGGCCAGAGCTACAGAAGAGAAATAACTTGCCCAGGTGAACTAGGCACACACACGCACACACAATCCTTGTGGTGACACAGAACCCCGGAGAATAAGTTAGGCAAGGCACAGAGAGGCACCGCTGTCCTCCTCACTCACACGGCACAGTTACGTCTGCAAAAAAAATAATAATCCAAAAGAAGGAAATGCTGGCCGGGATCCAAAAGTTCCTCCGGAGCAGCAGGAGAAAGATGAGATGTCATTGTGTCCTCCCGTCTCTGCTTCCCCCAATTTTATTCCATTCCTTTCTGCTCCATTTCATGCTCACTCTGCTGCAGAGCTAGACAATTGCTTTGTAACTCTAGGGGACAATTTGACCGTCTATGAGCCAAGCCCAAGGCTGACAGACACACGCCGTGAGTGGAGAGGAAGCCCCGCGCAAGGCTTGCCTGCACAGCCCAGACTGCAGCTATTTTTAAATAACTTTCTCTCCCTCTCGTCCACGCAGAGTCATTTTAAACACATCTAATTTAATCAACTCCTGAAAGAAGCAGCTAAAGTCGCTGAATGGGGAAGAGCTTCCGCAACACATCTGTGCAGAGATACACATTTGCTTAGTTCAGACTGGCTAGTCACCTGGCAGTACACGCAGCTCACCAGCTAAAGCCAGCTACGTTTTGCAAGTGAAATGATTCCGTAAATCAGGCATGAACCTCACGTACAGAAAATCTGGACTTCTCTTGCTCCGGGACTTCTGCATGCCAGGCTCTGAACATGCCACCATTGCAAGGGGATGCAGCCTCCCAGCTTTGGTTATTTTAAAGCACCCTTCTAGTTTATGCTTAGAAGCCACAAACACATGAAGCTGCCCTTGTGCTGAATCTTGGTCCATCGAAGCCAGTCTTGTCTACTCAGACTGGCAGCTGCTTTCCAAGGTCTCAGGCAGAGGTCTTTCCCATGATCTGCTACCTGGTCCTTTTTAACTGGAGGTGCCGGGGATTGAACCTGGGACCTTCTGCATGCCAAGTAGATGCTCCACCACTGAACCATGGCCCCCTCCCCATCTAAAAAACAAAAGATATCCCAGACTGTCCCCCCACCCGGGGTGTCTTCCAGATTGCACGAAAGTGCACAAAGGCCTACAAACACCACCATCATGGTTGAGGAGGCGACACTGCCCTGTTTCCCTGCTGCCCTTCCTCCCTCCCTCCTGTCTGGGACAATACTGTGGTTTTATTCAGGAACGGAAAGGCCTCCTCTCGCTCAGACACAAGGCCTCTCCAGCTCCGCAGTTCCCCCAACTATGCCCCTGAGCACCCCAGAGCGCCACATGAGGGGCCGCTGCACACCTCGAATCACGCAGCCAGTTGATGGGATCTAGCCCCGTCACTCTGTCCCCTGACTGGAGAGGTGCTGAGCATCCCTGATCCCTGAAGCTGCAAGGAGTGACCCTGATGGAGTCCTGCGGCAGCTGTCCAGAATGGCAGAAACGTCGGCCTTGACTGGGACCAAGGATGGGAGGGCTTGCCCCCTGGGCCGGCCGGCCATCACGAAGAAGAAGAAGAAGAGAAGAGATTGGATTTATACCTCGCCCTTCACTACCCAAAGGTGTCTCAGAGCGGCTTACAAACTCCTTTCCCTTCCCCTCCCCACAACAGACACCCTGTGAGGCAGGTGGGGCTGAGAGAGCTCTTGACAGAAACTGCTCTTTTTCAAGTACAGCTCTTATCAGAACTACGGCTTGTCGGCTCCTCTTTGCATGCCTGAAAGCCCAGCAGATGGCTCCGGAGGAAAGGGAGGTGCAGATGTGCTTCTCTCTGATTATCAAGCATGCCTCCTTGATCTCTGTTCCTCAGGATATTGAGAAAGTGAGCCGAACGATGCCAGCAACAGTCACACACCCCAGGGCTTGCTAGACTAGACTGTCCATCTCTCCAGCCCACAGTCCAAAGAGCTCCGCCCGGTCTCGCAAGAGCTCCACCAGGCCATTCCCCTGGGCACGCTGCTCATCTCTAAGGCACAGAGACACATACGCCAGGGTCGTGGGGTAGGAGGACCAGGACAAAAATGCTGCCAACACTCCTTTCCCTGAAGGTCTCCCCCACCCCCCTCAGCAGCTTCGGCCTCCCGTGGCAACCCAAAATGCCTCTGGGCCACTGGACTGGCCCACGGCAGCAATTAATTAATGGCGGTGGCCAGCTGGAAAGCTTCCAGCGGCTGGGGCCGAGAGCCAGTTCTTCTGACAGCTGACTCCTGGCTGCAGTTTGTCACAACTATGACTAACACTGGCACATCATAAGGGAAGGGAAGTGCCCCCGTTTAAGGGAGATTAGACTGGGAAACAGAAGAGGCCGTTGTTTGGAGGCTCCAGGAGGAGTTTCCAGAGATGCATCGGTGCCCCCCTCCATGTTGCACACCTCCTGCACAGAGCGCGTCTGAGAAGGAATCAGCAGCTGCCTCCTTCTGCCACCTTCACAGGTTTGGGCTTTGTTGGCTCCTGACCAACAGCCAATGTGGATGTAAACAGGAAAGGAGGCAATCCAAGACCTGTGGACTAGGGACATGGGAGGGTTTTGGAAGGCCGACTCTGCCTGGCTCTGAACTCCAAGAGAAGTTTCCTTCCCTTTCCCCTCCAGGTTTGTGCGGCAAGTCCCCCGCCTGGGGGAGGGCCAGCAGAGCCCCAGCTGCTTTGTGTTTCCGCGGGGGGGGGGGCTTTCCTTCCCAGCCAATTCACAGGGGCTTTCCCTCCCCAGCCAATTCACCCTCCCCCCTCCCCCCTCCATCCGCCCCAAAGGCCGTATGGGGGAAGGGGGGCATCATAAAAAGGGGTAACAGCTGGGGAGCCCATTACCCCTTTGCTGGGGAGCAAACTTGGCGTTGTCGGCTCCTCTTTGCATGCCTGAAAGCCCAGCAGACAAGCGCATCCATCCCACTTCTAGCGACCCCCTGTGGGGTTTCCAAGGCAAGAGGGCTGGCCTGCCACGGCCTGCCTCCACGCCACAGCCCTGGCCTCCCGTCCAAATACTGGTGAGCTGACTAGCCCGGGCCCCCCAACCCGTCTTTAAGCCGCCACTCCCAACACACAATCGGTCCCTTCAGCCAGCCAATGGCAGCAGGCATTTCTTGGTGTCCCCCCCCCCCCGCCCCACATGTAACCGGTCCCTTCAGCCAGCCAATGGCAGCAGGCATTTCTTTGTGTCCCCCCCCCCCGCCCGACAGACAAGATCCTTTATTTCCTCCTCCATGAAAGCCAGAGCTGCGCTTCGATCCAGAACGTCGCGCCCCTCAGAAGGCCTTGCATTCTTATACCCAGAAAGCACGCCTGGATCGGCACACCACCCAGAAAGGCAGCAGCCGGCCTTCTCCGAGGAGGGGCAATCACGGCTTCCATTTTATCGCCTCTGCCTGGAAGCCCCACATAGCGAACTGTGTGGAAGCAAAGTGGGAGGCCTCCCCTGCGGGCCGGCACTTGGGCCTCCTGCCTGGGGGAGTGGGGTTAGTTCCCACAGCACATTTACCATTTGCTCAAGGTAGTCTAGTATGCCCCGGCCAGGCCTGTAGCCATGGGGGGGCCCCTTTGGGCACGGTGCCCCCCACAGAAGAGCCCCGCCACCCCAGGGAGGATGCCAGACCCACCCACCCCCGGTGCACCGCACTTCTTATCTCGCCCACCGCGGCCTTGGGAGAGCCAAGGAGCGAGGCAGACCTGGGGAGAGACCAAGGGAGAGCCGAGGAGGCAGGCAGGGCGGTGCACTCTGTGGCTGTTTGGGATGTCCCTCTGCCCACTGGCCTCGCTCCACACCTCGTGGTTGGGGGGGGGAGGCTGGGGCATGCAACACTGAAATGGAAGGAGCGCTGCTGCCGTGGCGGGCGGTGACATGATCAACAGCGGCGCTCCATGTGCTGGCCCTTTCCTCTGCCCCAAGCTCGTCTGCCCCCTCTCCAGAGCCTTTCTGGTGGTGGCAGTGGCTGGCTCATGGAGAGGTGGGGCCAGCACCCAGAGGAGGAGGGGCTCGCACCCAGGGCTGTCCCTGCCTCTCTGCCCGGAGTGACATCACATAGGCATGGCCCTGCCCCAAACGTGCCTCCCCACAGGAAAATGTCTGGGCCTGGCCAACACCCCACAAAGCAGGCCAAGGAAGACCAGAGCTACAGCACACCAGGGGCGGCTACTGCACGAGGTGCCAGGCCGCGCTGGGACCGGCACAACACATCTGCTCAGGATTGCCAACCTCCAGGTAGGGCCTGGAGACCTCCCAGAATTACCATCAATCTCCAGGCTACGGATATCAGCTCCCCTGGAGGAAGCGGCTGCTTTAGAGAGCGGACTCTGCGGCATTATACCCTGCTGAGGCCCCGGCCCTCCTCCGGCGCCACTCCCCCAAATCTCCAGGGATTTCCCAACTCAGAGTTGGCTACAGTGGGCAGGCCCTGCCCAGAGCCCTTCAGAATCTGCACGGTATTTGTTAGCCATTCCCGCACCGCAGGGGCAGAACCAACACAACGTTCTTCAGCATGAGAACGTCAAGACTAGACCGAAAGTACAACTGGTCTAACATTTTATCATCACAACGGTAAGACAGTCGCCTTAAGAAGCTTCTTACAGCTGGCTCAAGAGCCACTATCTGTTTCCTGTATCTGGTATGGATACTGCTTCTGGAGATGGACGTTCCATTACCAAGATGCTGGTGGTTGTCTGTGTTTCAAGATTTACTTATATTTCTATTCTGTATTTCTCCTCAGTTCACAGTTTCTTCACTTTATCCTATCAACAGGCCAGGGAGGGACGGCAGGCTAAGAGAATGTGGCTGGCCCAGGGTCACCCAGCAGGTGCCCAGGGCACAGGAGGGGCTTGAATTTGTGTCTACAAGATCCTAGTCCAGTACTAGAAACCCCCCCTCCACTAATGTCCCCTGCATAACCTGCAGGTGTGGCATGCCAGGTTCTCAGCCCTGTGGAGCGCCCCCCCTCCCCCGCTTGCAGCAAGCTGGAAGCAAGACCAATTGGTCCAGGGGGCTGGTGTGTCACTCAAAGAAATCCCAGCTGTCCCCTTGATATTCCTTCTTTGTCTGTTCTCCCCCCCCCCGAACCCTTGCAAGAGTTTGGGGGGGCCCAGGTTGAATGGCTGCCACCCCCACCCCCCTTCCTGTCCCCTGAAAAGCCCCTTTTCAGTGCTGGGGTAAGAACAAACCCCTGAGTGTTAGGGAGTAGTCGGGCCCATGGGTAGGTCAGAACGCAGCATCAGGGTGTGTTTTTTTTGACAAGCCAATGCTTTATTGCCTACTAAGTACCAGCACAGAGTAGTAGAACAGTATCGCCTACTATTCTGACACGGAATCTAGCAAGAAAAGGTGAAAGCAGGAGGGTGTCCCCTGAAAAGCCCCTTTTCAGTGCTGGGGTGAGAACAAACCCCTGAGTGTTAGGGAGTAGTCGGTATGGGTGCTAGGAAGGTAGCCCTGCAGTTTTCCACTCTTTCTTTCTCTCGCACCCATGCACACACACCCTTTCCTCTCCCACCGCAGAAAATGCTTCCATGTTTAGAAAAAAGCCCACGTGCGCTTTTTGTGCCTGGGACCGCAGTTGCCTTTGTACACGGCTTTTAAAATCTATTTCTTAATTATGTAGCTACTTCATTTAGATCCTGCTTTCCTCCCCAATGGGGACTCTAAGCAGTTTGTGTTCTTCTCCTTCCATTTTTATCCTCACAACAACCTTGCGAGGTAGGCTTGCTCACAACTGTCATGCTCACGAAGTGGAACTTCTGCTCATGACATGCCTCGGCTTAGAGGGAACAGCCACATCTGACAGGGTCCTGGCACCAAACCACTGGAATTCCCTCCTCCGGAAGGTAGTTGTTCATTTAAAACATTTATTAGGTGCCTTCCTTTGTTACGGAGCTCAAGGCAGCTTAGATCACAGATAAAACACACAAAATAAAATACATTAAAACATAAAAACCAAAAATTGTTTTTGGTAGGTCACCCCTCCTGCTTTTTAAGAAGCTGGTTAAAATCCTTCCTTTTAAACTCTGTACACCTGTTCAGAAAATCAGCTTCTGATTTTATTGCAAGATACTTGAGAAGTATTTTTTTGCTTAAAAGCAAATAAATGTTGAAATAAATAAAGAACAAGCGACAAACTGGGGGGAAAGTAGTAGAAAACCCACTAAAACACTTAGACATGTACGCAAATACAGTCACTTATATGTTTAGATACTATATCAAAATTTACAAAATTTATATGCAAGGCATATTAGCCATAACAATACAATATCTCAGTGCTATATAATAGAACAATACAAATTGCAATGTTGCTAGCCAGAACAATCATTAGAATATTGCTAATCCATTACAGGTACATTTTTTACAAGTCCAAGTTTCCAAGTTTACAAAGCGAGAACAATACAAATTGCAATGTTGCTAGCCAGAACAATCATTAGAATATTGCTAATCCATTACAGGTACATTTTTACATGTTCAAGTTTACAAAGCAGCCGGCTTTCGCTTGGTTTCGTGTCAAAACTTCATCAGAAGCAGAACAACTTATATCGTGTCATAATATTTGATAGTTTGAAATGGCACCTTTCTGGTTTCTAGAAGCACCTTCTTCCTAAGGTGCTTCTAGAAAGAACATTAAGCCAAGAATGTCTCCAATGGCTTCTAAGCTTAGCAATACACAGACAGGTCCAATATGAGGAGTCTTCATGGGAATTGAGGACTAGTCCCAATACTAATTGTAGCAACCCTTAAGAAGAAGGAGTTTGTAAGCCGCTCTGAGACACCTTTGGGTATGAAGGGCGGGGTATAAATCCAATCTCTTCTTCTTCTCTTCTTCTTCTTAAGGTGCTTCTAGAAAGCACATTAAGCCAATAATGTCTCCAATGGCTTCTAAGCTTAGCAGTACACAGACAGGTCCAATATGAGAAGTCTTCATGGGAATTGAGGACTAGTCCCAATACTAATTGTAGCAACCCTTAAGAAGAACACGAGCAGTGACTCATGAAAGCTCATACCCTGCCACAAATTTTGTTCGTCTTTAAGTTTCTACTGGGCTCTTACTCTTCCACTGCTACTGATAGAGTAACACAGCTACCCTTCTTGATATAGAACACATAAGACAGCCTTATACTGAATTAGGCCCTCGCGCCATCAAAATCAGTATTGTCTACTCAGACTGGCAGTGGCTCTCCAGGCTCTCAGGCAGCGGTCTTTCCCATCACCTGCCGCCATATTCTTTAACTGGACCCAGAACCCTCTGCATGCCAAGCAGATGTGCTCCCTCTAAGCTGTGGAGCCTCGTGAGCAAAAGTTCTACTCTGTGAGCCACTGGCGTTCAAGTTGTGAGTGAGTGATTTGGCTACTACATAAATTAGTTCGCTCTGGAGCCATCCCTTCCTGAGCTAAGACAAAAATGTGTGAGCCAGGGGCTAAAAAGCTGTGAGCTAGCTCACACTAACTCAGCTTAGAGGGAACACTGTCTGCCACTGAGCCACAGCCCTTCAACAACTTAATGATGTGCTCCATTCCAAAGCAGGTGAAGACTGGATAAAAACTGGCAGGACGTTTCTCATTCTGAAGAACAAAGAGAAAGGAGCAGCACCGAGAAACTTCCAACAACTTTTCCAACTGCCTCCCAACAACTTTCACACTACTAACCGGAACAGCGGCCAGTTCCACTCAAGAATATCTACAGCTCAATTCAATTCCACCACATGAACAAAAAGTAATTTTTTGAAAATCCTGAGGCACTAAAGATCAGTTACTGATTGATAAGATGGTCTTACAAAACTGCAAGAACTGGAAAACCAATCTGAACATTGCTTGGATTGATTACAAGAAGGCATGATGATCAAGACATGCAAAGTGACACTAAATAGCAAGTTAAAAGCTATAAGGTCAACAGTTGTAAAGCATGTCTAAATGTCTAAAGGTGTCTTTTCTAATCGTGGGAAGTGTATGGGAATCTCATTCTCTCCTGTCAGGTGTGGACGGCCCTTAACCCTACATCCCCTTCCAAAAAATGCTGTTATGTCAGCAGACATCCTAACATCCCTTGCATACATTCAGTATTCTAATATACTACTCTGAAAAAGAAATACATTAAATACATTAAAATACAGAGGATTTATAGTAGTTGAGAATACATATGTGAGGACTGAATGAGTTAGCATATGTAATGAGATAAACAACCAATATCCCTGTTGAGTCCTGGGGAGGTTTTTGTTCCAAGTGTTGTAATAACTTGTAATTTAGCAATTTCCCTTTCCATTCTGTTTCTGAATATATGGAAAGCCATCATCAGAGCTCGACTTGTTACTAAATACAGTTCAAATATTCAGCAAGAATTTGGCCTTGACAAGTATTAGCACTGAATAGAGGAAAGATAGTTGAACAAGAAGAAATCGAAATGACATACAGCAACATAAAAACACTGGCCTTTGAAGAAATATCTTGGAATTTTGAAAACTGGCAACATCAAATATACCCCTGTTAAGAAAAATACAACCAAGGAGCATTACCAAAGAGTGAAAAAGATATTGCAAACAAAATTAAATGGAGGCAACATGGTAAAGTCAATTAACACCCAGGCAGTCCCAGTTCTAAGATACACAGCTGGCATTACTGATTGGAAACAAACAGAATTAGAAGCAATGAATCGCAAAACTCGCAAGATAATGACAACGCATCACTCACTACACCCTAGAAGTGATGTTGATCATCTTTACTTACCGAGAAAATCAGGTAGAAGAGGTCTCCTGAAAGTTAAGCAAGCGATTGAAGAAGAAAAACGAGCACTGAATTACTACATCAAGAAAAGCAAAGAGAAACTTCTAGCTGAAGTGTACAAGACAGACTTGTTTAAGGTTACAGAAACCAAAAAAGATTACAAAGAGACTGAAATCAAAACTCACTTTGACAACTGGAAGGAAAATGCACTTGCATGGCCAACATCTGAAAGGCATAGAGAACAAAGTGAAAATACCTGGAAGTGGCTGCAAAATGGACACTTGAAGAAAGAAACAGGAGGACTCCTTCTAGCTGCACAACAAACAGTATGAAAGCCAAGATTCAGAAGACTGGTGATTACAGCAAAGGTCGACTTTGCAAAATAAAGGATGAAACAGTCGACCACATGGTCAACACCTGCAGGAACATTGCTCAATCTGACTATAAAGAACGTTGCAATAGAACTGCAGCTATGTTGCACTGGAATATTTGCAAGAAGTATGGCTTACCATCAGCCAGAAATTCATGGGAGCACAAACCAGACAAGAACATGGAGAATGAGGAAACAAAGGTTCTTTGGCACTTCCTATTACAAATGGATAAACACCTGGTGTATAACACCCTGGATATCACAATTGTAGAAAAAATTAGAAATAGGGTTTGGATCACTGACATTGCAATCCCAGGAGCAGTGTTTCCTCTAAGCCGAGTTAGCTAAGCTAACTCACAGTTTTTTAGCATCCAGCTCACACATTTTTGTC
>NW_015169843.1:115947-122053 GCF_001447785.1 Gekko japonicus | reverse complement strand
GAAGCTAAACATGAGCCTGCAGTGCGATGTGGCTGTGAAGAAAGCTAATGCAATGCAATCTTAGGATGCATTAACAGAAGCCTTGTGTCCAGATCACGGGAGGTGGTAGTTCCGCTCTATTCTGCTAAGGTCAGGCCCCACCTGGAGTACTGTGTCCAGTTTTGGGCACCACATTGTAGGAAGGATGTTGACAAGCTCGAGCGTGTCCAGAAGAGGGCAACCAGGATGGTGAGAGGGTTGGAATCCAAGTCTTATGAGGAAAGGCTGAAAGAGTTGGGTCTGTTTAGCCTGGGAAAGAGACGGCTTAGAGGGGACATGATTGCAGACTTCAAGTATTTGAAGGGCTGTCATGTAGAAGATGGAGCAGATCTATTCTCTCTTGCTCCGGATTGCAAGACTAGATCTAATGGGTGGAAATTACAAGGGAATCGTTACCAGCTAAATATCAGGAGAAACTTCCTAACTGTAGGAGTGGTTGAGCAGTGGAACAGTCTGCCTTGGGAGGTGGTGGATGCGCCTTCGCTGGACGTTTTCAAGCAGAGGCTGGACGACCATCTTTTGGGTATGTTGTAGGTATGTAGGGCTATCTTTCAGCTATGCTCCTGCAGAGTGCAGGGGGTTGGACTAGATGACCTGCAATGTCCCTTCCACCTCTAACATGCTATGATTCTATGAAAAGAAAGAACAAGAAGAGATCACAAAATACCAAGATCTACAAATAGAAATAGAACGCCTCTGGGAGAAGAAAGTTACCAACATGCCCGTTGTCACTGAAGCTCTTGGAGTAGTGCCTAAAAGTCTCAAGAAACAGCTCAGTTCCAGAAGACAGTGTTGCTTGGAACAGCAAGAATCCTGCAGTTCCCAAGAACTCAGCTAGATCTCAAATTGCAGAACACAATCTATCAGTCAAATATCTGTGACAATTAATAATCATAATAATCACAATCTGCTGGCATGTTAAAGACTAGGGGAAGTGACATCACAACTCTGCAAGTGTCCCAGTCTTCTGTGATATCTGGCCTGCCGTGTCTGGAAGAGGGTTCCAGGGTATATCTAGTGTGCTCCCAAGCATGCACACACACACACAGTTTCTGCAGGGTGCTGCCCAAGCAGGGCCCTTGTGAATGTACCCCACATGCTCTTCATAGCTTGTGGGGAAGAAAGGTTATCTGCCATTACCCAAGAATCCCTGATAAGCTATCAAGGAATTGTGGGCTTTTCAAGGATTGCAAAAAAATGCCCTTTATACTATGTTTTGGTAATTTTACCTTTTATTCTTTTCCCTTATCCCTTTTCTTTATTCTGTATTCCCCAAAAAAGTTCAACATATTTTTTAAAGGAATTGTGGGCTTTTCAGGGGCATTACAAAGTTTTCCATTTTAAGGATAAGAATGAGTTTCCCCCCCTTATGTTTTAAAGATGTTATATTTTTAAATGAAAGAAAAACCACAAAAAAGCCACAGCCCAGCACCACCAAGGCAAGAACCACAATCAGCTACTGATTCTGCAATACAGTCAAAGGGGGAAATGTTCAAATTTCCATGAAGGCCATTCTCAAAGGCCAGTGGCCTTCCCAGCACGGCTCCCCCCCCCCCCGACTTCTGTGTCCCCCAGACAGGAAGGGACAACTGGCTATTTATCCTCATTGGTTGAGAAAGTCATGTGACTGCATCCACTGGAGGGCGGGGGGGGGAGTTTTTGCAAACACAGGGCCTTGCTCGGTGCCATCAGCTAGTTTTCCCTCTTGGGAAGGGCGCAGCAAGAGGTCCCGAACTGTAAGCCCTCTGCCCCCAAACACTCTTTGAATGAAAGTAGCCAAATTTAATCTCTCTCCTCCACACATTCGCAGCTTGCCAGTAAAACAGCCAAAAGCTTCATCATCACTATGAAGATATGTTGATTTTGTCTTGATTTTGTTTCTGATTCTCTCACTGCACAGCCTCACAATGCCAAGAACAACATCTGCAAGGGCTAACTAACATGCTGGGACTCTCTCAGTCAAAGACTGCTGATCAAATAAGAAGGCCAAAGGCTTTCTTGGGAAGAAGGCTTCTTGCAGCTCACAGCAGGTGGGAATCCTACAAACGCCACCTGCTGCAAGTTTCGAGCCCTCATAAGGCTTCATAACCACACATCTAAAAATGTAGTGTAAATGTGACAAAGTATATCATACTGATGCACTCGTCAGGAAGCTGAAACTGGCTGCACCACTGGCTGAACACGCATTGGGTGGCAGCACTGTGAAATGGCCCTAAAAGTTCCCCCTGCCAACCAGCTGGAGACTTTTTTTGCTTTGTTTGGCATTCCCTCAATGATCCATCCTTCCTAACCAATGCTTTTCTGTTTGGTATGTATTTTGACTCTGCTTTTTAACTCTTTTAAAGATTATTTTAATGATGTATGTTTGAGAAGAGGGCTGATCTTAATGGTTTGATCATCATGTAACCTTATCGTATATGTTAGCCACCGTGCTAGCACCTTGGCGGCCCTTGTAAGAGCAGAAAGGCAGGATCCAAGTTTTGTACATGAAGAAATAAGATAAACAGAAACTCCAGTGCTGCTTCTGTTGGGAGGGAGAAGGGTCTTCCCTTCCTCATGCAGCGAAAAGGCCCAGGATCTCTGGTTCTAAACAACACTCCCTGGCCAGGCACCCTTAGTTCAATGTTTTAGCAGGGGGCCAACAAATCCAGCCCCCCTCCAAGAGGACGGTATGTGTCGTAGAAAGGGAGTAGCCAAGTGAACCTCACGGGTGTGATGATAATCCATGTGGTTGCAGAGATAGTGGAGGCCCAGCAAGCCCTGCGGGGCTCCGTCTCGCCTGGAGAGCAAAGCAAGGCTCGCAGAACACAGAGGGCTGCCGGAGACCCACCAAGGGGACAGAATCCTTTTGCATGCAATCACCAATGTGGACCAAACCGGCCCTCGCCCATATTCCTCCTTCCCACTGGGAAAGGCAACACACTCCCTACGAAACAAGGAGCAGCTTTGTTCAAGACAGTGACGGTCAGACAAGGATGTCTACTTCTCTGCCCAAAATCACACAAGGGCTCCAGCTGGCCGCTGACAGCTCACACCCATCTCATGGAAGCTCTGATGACCAGGACCCCAAGGCCTGCCCCCACCTTCCTGTCCTGCCCTCCAAGCGAAGTTATAGGCCCGCGTGTCAGTGTTCTGAAACCATGGTGTGCCAGGGAAGCAGTCAGAACACTGCTAGCCCGCCTCCAGATTCTGCTGGGTTCCACCCAGAATTGCCAGCCACTCCCCCGCCTGGATCCTCCTAGGAGCTGGATTTTTAAGTTGCAAGAGCCGCTCCCCAGAACAACTCCCCTCCCATTGACCCCACTCCTCAATTGCTGGACTACAGCTGCAGTGCTCATGCAGGACCCCCCCCCCTCCACAAGCAAGATATTTCCACCTCCAATTGCTCCAGTCTCAGACCAAATGTAGAAGCGCCAGCCAGGGCAATCTTCTTGTTCTCTTCTCCCCCCACACCCCTCCAGTTATTTAGTTAGTTAGTTAGTTTAATTTCTAGCCCGCTCTCCCCAAAGTGAATAACATCAAACCATACAGTACAATTTAAAAACTTCTGAAACAACATACAATTACAATAAATACAATCAATGCAGTAACATACAATGTAAATACAATAATTCTATAAAATCCCAGATGGCATATGGAGCGGCAATGTTCAGACGACGGGGAAAGGGGACGGGGGGGGGAGGGGACACAAGGGGAGGGGCAAAGGAAGAAGAGGGGGAGGTCAAACTAGTTACCAGCTAGGGGCCCCATGCTGCCCTCAACCCTAGGCCCAGCAGAACAACTCTGTTTGGCGGGCCCAGCGGAATCGTACTAAATCCCACAGAGTCCTGATCTCTCCTAGAAGGGTGTTCCACCTGGCCCCGGTCAAGGACAGACGGATGCTCTTTGGGCCGGGGACCAAAGACTTTGATCGCTGAGTATAATGCTCTATGGGGGACGTACCAGGACAGGTGGTCCTGAAGGTTAAGGGCTTCAAAGGTCAGCACCAGAACCTTGAACTTGATCCAGTCTGCAATCTGGAGCCAATGCAGCTGACAGAGCACCAGTTGGATGTGCACTCTAAGAGTGCTCCTGTTAGGACCCTTGCAGCTGCATTTCGAACCCGTTGCATTTTCTGGATCAACCTCAAGGCTAGCCCTACGCAGAGGATTCCACGCCTTCCCAAAGATTCTGGAGGAATCCTTATGTATGCTGAAATACATTGGGTTAGTTGTTATGTTGCCCCTGGACTCCTGTTTTATTTTGGGATTGGCTTCGCCAAGAGTCAGCAAAACTGAAATCATATTTACTCTGTGTTTTGCTGTAACACAGAAAACGGTCCGGAAAGTTTCCTACTTGAAAAAAAGAGCATTTTGGAGGTGAACTATTTACTGCTTCTTGTGATGGTCAGGGACTGCACCCTTCTGTCCCTTCATCCTCTGTGTTCAGCTTACCCTGGGCTGGTTACAATATGTAGGATTCTTCCATTATGTCACAGAAGGTCAGCCAATAGCTAGACAGAGTCCACAGGGTGGCTAGTAACACCCTCCCACTTTCTCTCTCCTTGAAGCTAAACACAGGAATGTACGATCTGTGCTTTCCAACCCCTCACTCTTGCCTACAGCTACTGCAAGTGACCTGGAAGGACACTCACATACTTAGCCCTTGGATCAGAACCAAGATCTACCTGGGGTTTCATCCCCATAAAGGTAAAGGTAAAGTTTCCCTTGCTCGAAAGCCAGTCGAATCTGACTCTAGGGTTGCGGTGCTCATCTCCGTTTCCAAGCCAAAGAGCCAGCGCTGTCCGAAGACGTTTCCGTGGTCATGTGGTCGGCATGACTAAACTCCAAGGCGCACGGAACGCTGTTACCTTCCCACCGAAGTGGTCCCTATTTATCTACTTGCAATTTCTTGCTTTCGAACTGCTAGGTCATCCCCATACCAGTTTATATATTTAAGAATTCAACCTCACTTCATGTTTATGCCTCACTGCACCCGAGCTGCCAGGCTCGCCCAGAGGGTGTGTGACAGACAAGTCCGCCCCACGCACAGACTGCCCCTTGCCAGAAATGATGATGCTGATGCTGACAACATAGAGTTTTGGAGTGCTAAGCACGCTCCAACCAGCAACCTGCATGGTGGGCAACTGCTAGCACCACAGAAACCTCCTGGCTTCTGACTCCTCAACATACCCAGGACCAACGTTCCCTCTAAGCTGTCGAGTCTCGTGAGCAAAAATTCTACTTTGTGAGCTACTGGCATTAAAGTTGTGAGCGAGCAATTTGGCTACTGGACAAATTAGTCTGCTCTAGAGCCCTCCTTCCTGAGCGAAGACAAAAAAGTGTGAGCCAGAGGCTAAAAAACTGTGAGCTAGCTCACACTCACTCAGCTTAGAGGGAACAGTGCCCAGGACTCCTCCAGAGTTTGCAAACTCCAAGAAGCCAGTGGGGCCTGGCAAAGGGGGTGGAAGGGCAGCGGGGCTCAGCGGCAGAGCCTCTGCCTTGGCATGCAGGAGGTCCCAGGTTCAATCCCCGGCCCCTCCAGTCAAAAGGGGCCAGGCAGGAGGTGATGGGAGGGACCTCTGCCTGAGACCCCGGAGAGCAGCTGCCAGTCTGAGATGGCCCCAGGGCCCGATTCAGCACAAGGCCGCTTCCGGTGTCCTCTCCTGCTGGGCTCCCTCACCCCCAAACCCTCCGGGCCACTTCTGCGGGCCTTTCCCAGGCATTGGCTAAGCTGCGGAACCGGAGAGCCCCAAAGGGCGCCGGGCACCGGGACGAGGGCAGGGCAGCTTCTCCGAACTTCTAAGGAACCCGGCTGCCTCCTCGCTCCCCGGAGACGCAGAGCAGCCGAGAGCCAGGAGGCGGCCCGAGCAAGACGGGACTTGACTCAAACGGAGAGGCTGGCCAGGAAGCACAAAGGATGGAGGAGGCAATTCGCCGGGAAGCGCAGAGATCCCCGCGCACACGCCCCGCGGGGGCCCGCTTCAGGTCCCGACAGCAGGCGAAGGCCGCCCGCGACGGCCGCGGCGTGGGACCCACGGAGGCGCCGGGTGCGGAGAAGGGGGCAGGCGGCGGCCGACCCCCCCCCC
>NW_015169843.1:95792-114778 GCF_001447785.1 Gekko japonicus | reverse complement strand
CCCGCGGGGGGCGGGAGGGCTGGGCGGGCGCCCTCCGGCCTGCGAGAGCGACGCGCCGGAGAGGAGGCTCCCTGCCCCGCGGAGCATGCAGGCCGGGGGCGCCTCCGCTGGAAGGGGCTGGAGTTGGGAACGGGGAAGCCTGGCGGGGTTGGGGGCTCCAGTGGCACGTCCAGGCCGGGGCCGCGGCGGCCAAGGGGAGGGAGGCGGCGTCTCGGGTCGTGTTTCGGGCGGCGATCTTCACTCCCCCGGGCGCGCTGGCTGGGCGCCTGGGGCTGACCTCGGCGGCTACCGAGGGGGCCCTTCCTCTGGGTGCCGGCCGCGTGGGCAGGATCGTGACCCCAGGGGCGAGGGGAGGGGGCGGGATCGCCAGTCCAGAAGCCCTCCCGCCTGCCTGCCTGCCTGCCTGCCTGGCGCGGGGCCACTTCGAGTGCCGCCGCCGCCGCCGCGAGATGGAAGGAATTCCAGCGGCCGGGGAATCCCTCCGGTTCCGGCTCGCAAACAGGAGGCGGCCCAGCTCGGGCATCCGAGCTCGAGGGTGGTTGTCCGGGAGAAGATCATCGCGTGGACCTCGGGAGGAGGCCGGGAATCCCAAGAGCCCTCCCCGCCTCCCCTTTCGCCGCCGCCCCCCCTCCCCCCCACACACAGGCAGGGGCTTCCTCGGGGATCCCCCCCACCCCACCCCACCCTGCTGTTCAGCCCTGACACGCAGGCCTTCTGAGGCACACATCCAGGGCCGGCTCCAGCTTATTTTGCACCCTAGGCGAGGATCCCTTCTGGGGCCCCATGCACCCACCAATTGTCAAAATAAATGCATTTTAGGAAGAATGAAAAACACAAATAATCAAGAAACTCCCAGAGTACAGGGCCGGGTGCAGTTTGGTGCCCCTAAGGGCCGTCCTGCTCTAGGAGTGAGCCGGCCCTGCACACATCTGTGCCCGGTGGGATCCCGTGGCCGAGCAGTTAGGAGCAGTGTTCCCTCTAAGCTGAGTTAGTGTGAGCTAGCGCACAGTTTTCTAGCCTCCAGCTCACGCATTTTTGTTTCAGCTCAGGGAGGAGGGCTCCAGAGCAAACGGATTTATGCAGCAGCCAAATCACTCGCTCACAACTTTCATGCCAGCAGCTCACAAATTAGCATTTTTGCTCACACGACTTCATGGCTTAGAGGGAACATTGGTTAGGAGTCATCTGTTTATTGCAAGAAACAGGCACACAGGGCTGGGTCCTCCGGCACCCCACACCTCCAAGCTGTATTCTGCCTTAACCAGGAGGGGCGGAGGGGGTCTGGTACCCCAAGTGACATCTAATGTAATTTACACATTCAAAACCCTTTCATTGGTACCAAGCAGTTAACATCCTGGAAGCGTCATTTGACTCAGTGCATCTCTCAGTGGTGTCAGTAATTACACTTGTTTATCTGTCATTGATGCAACGAACATGAAGTTGAGCCAACTTCAGAGGACGGCGGAAGATCGGAAGGCCTGGCGAGAGCTCGTCCATGGGGTCGCGAAGAGTCGGACTCGACTGTGCGACTGAACAACAAAAAAAAATCTGGTCTTCAGAACAGGGGGACCCTTTCTCTGGCCTCGCTTACAGACAGCTAGCTGATAAGGACTGTGATGATTCACATTAAACTTCGCTCTCCAAGTCCTTGCAACTTCTAAATAGCATTCCATTCTTTTGTTGTTCAGTCGCACAGTCGAGTCCGACTCTTCGCGACCCCATGGATCATCTCCCACCAGGCCCTCCTGTCTTCCGCCGTCCTCTGAAGTTGGCTCAATTTCATGTTCGTTGCATCGATGACACTGTCCAACCATCTCATCCTTTGCCGTCCCCGTCTTCTTTGACCTTCAATCTTTCCCAGCATCAGGGTCTTCTCCAGTGAGTGCTCCCTTCTCATTGGGTGGCCAAAGTATTTGAGCTTCAGTTTCATTATCTGGCCTTCCAGGGAACAGTCAGGGTTGATTTCTTTTAGGATTGACTGATTTGATTTGGTATCCTAATTCCATCTACAAAGGCTTCCAATAACACTTTTGCTTAATATGGCTTCTTATACAAAAAAAATGCAATTATAAAATATATATGTTCTGCTGTAAGTTTCTCTAATCAGAAGGTTATAGGTTACATACCAAGATCTGAATCTATTATGATTAAACTTTTGAAGGCACAGTGACAGCTGTCAATATACATCAAGGAGAGAGTGTCAAGAATCACATTATTTTCCCCTTGTCCTACACTTCCGCAAGGGGGGACGCGAGCCAGCCAAGGCCCCTCTAGTCTGCCCTGCTGTTGCCATGCGGCCCGTGAGGGTCACAAACAGGGTGTTGGCCCAGGCCAGGGTTTCTTTCCAGGATCTGAGATGTACTGCGGCTGAACATGGAGGTTCCCTTTCACTTTCATGCCTTAGTCATTACTGAGGCCGCAGCTTGTAACACTTGGCATGCTGATTAATCATTTGACTAATGTGTTCAGATCAGGGATCCCCGGTGTGGTTTCCCTGGGCACTAAGGTCTCCGCTCCCACCTCTCCTGGTGCCAGCCAAGTGGGCGGGGCCAGGTGGCACTTTTGCCCAGCAAGGGTTCAGATCGGCTGTGGGAGACCGGACTGGCCATGCCGATGGTTAATGGCAGCTGCCACCACATCAGGAGGAGGCTCCATAACTTCCTGTAGCGGTCATTTTGCAGCTGTGCCCACCATGCCATGCCAGAAATCCAGACATGCCTGCAGGCTCAAAAGAGTCGGGGACACACCTGCTTTAGATCTATCCCCCGCTATTGTATAAGCTTTAGTGGTCCTCACTTCAGCTTGTGATATGTATTGAAGCGTTTTAGGGACCATCATGCCTGTGAACTGATCACTCCAGCCTGACGTCATCATGGCCAGAGGGGGGGGGGTTGCTGTTTCTGCACCTGAAAAGACACAGGAGGAGCTCCTGGGGCCACCGTGCGCCTGACCCAGGTCAGGGCCTTGTGGCAATTCTTTAAGAACTACAAATGCTTCTAAAATTGGGGGGGGCAGCCATGGGATGGCCCTGTGCGCCCCCCCCCCGTCACTTGTCGTCTGGCTCTGAGGCTCCTGCCTCCTGTGCTGCATCAGGGTGACATCAAGTCTGTTGGGGGGAGAGGTGCACCCCACACTCTTGGCTGCCTTTCACATTTCTTCATTCTGATTCTGTTTAAGATGCTGAGATGAGGTACTCCTTGGGCCTCCCCCGAGGACCTGGATTCATGGTCTGAAAGCTGACTGTTTCCCAAATAACCCATGAAAATATATTTCCCTGTAATTGCTGGCCCATACTGGAGTCACTATAAAATCACACATTTTTGTGTCTCACATGCCAAGAAAGGTTTGTGAGTCACCACTCCTCAGATAACCTTCCTGTCATTCCATCACCATTTTTAAACAAAACCTTGAGAACTGGTCTTCCCACCCTCATGCCCAATGCACCGAAATCCCCTTTCCCTTAAAGGTATAAAGTACATTACAAACTGATTCTCAACTGGTTTAAATGCCATGGCTTCATCCCCCCTCCCCAAATTTGAAAGTGACCATTTTGTGATGATGGCACTAAACTGGCCTTTCTCTAACAGAACTACGTGCTCCAAAGTCCTTTGGACAAAACCATGACAGCTAAACCAGAACTTTTTTTCCTTCCCACCCACTCAGAAATCTGACATCTAGAAGATTCCTAAAGGGTGTCATCAGCTGTTAAGGTCAACTCAGCAAGAGACAGGCTTGTAATAATATCAAAGAAAGAACGGCTTGTGCAGAGGAACTGCTGCGTGAGAAGAGCCTTACGCAACCGCACAACCTCTGCTCCTTTGCCGGCTCATGAAGACAGGCCTTGTTCCGTGGCGCACAGATCTCGGGTCTTCGGAGGCCTCGCAGGGCTTTGGCCTTTGGCAGGGAAGCAAAGCAGAAGCTGCCAACATTCGCTTTTCCATGGGAAAACAACCCATTCTTAAACGTGACTGCAGCCCCTAAAGCTTTTGCCAAGTGAAGGATATTGCAGTTTTTGTTTTGAGAAGTCTCTGAAGAGATCCATGCATTCTGAAGACTAAGCCCTTTCACGTGGCAGGTGCCTGAAGCACCACGTGTGCTTCCTCCGTCACACAAAGTTGCTCTGCATCCTGAAGGCTTCCATGACAACAGATGTGTGAATCCTGAAGGTCAACAACAAGACACTTTCTTGTTTGGGCTTCAGCAGACAGAGACCAGATTTGCCTGTAAGAATTGCATTGGGCACTGGGGTGGGAGTTCCAAAACCTGGAGGTAGCATTTAAGTTTCCCTCCTTGATGCATTGGCAGTGGGGCAACTGGGCTGTCCCACAAGCACAAGCACACGCACACACATACACACAGCATGTCAACACAGGACAGATCCTGGAAGCGACCCACAACTGGAGGCCCTTTCATTTCCACAAGGCCTGTGCAGAAGACCTTCCTGGTGGATCGTGCCCCATGGATGGGATTTTTCTTTCTTCTGAAGTTGCCTGGCCTTCTCCTTGGCCACCCCAACTCTCTATCTCTCCCCCCCACACACACACACACCTGTTGGGTAAAAATTACCTGCACAAACTGCTCATGCAGGGTCACCAACAGTTTTGCTGATTGAAAATGTTTTTTGCAAATCTTTTGCAAACTTGAATTGACCTTGATCCTCCAGGGCCTCTTGGAAAAGGCTCTCTGCTCTTACACTGGGTAGGGGGGTTTTTTGCCGAAGGCCAGTTGTTCCAAGAGAAACCCCCACAAATCTGAGTTCATTTTGCCCTGGTCTGTTTATTTATCTGCTTATTTGTAAAATGTATATCGTTTTTTTCTTATCCTTTTATCGTCTTCCGCTTTCAGTCTCAGCCACATATTTTGATGCCTTAACGCTCCACTCCATAATCAAGCACACTGGAATCTCCCCCTTACTCCAAGATGCTCCAAAAGGGCATCCACATTTTCCCCTTCCTTCACTTTATTACCACAACAACTCTCCAAGGTAGGTTAGGCTGAGAGACCGTGATTGGCACAGGTTCATTCAACAAGCTTGATTGCAGATAAGGGGATTTCTGCCTGTATCTCCTCTATCCTTATCCAACACACTAACCACTAATAATCATTTTGTTGGTGACCAGTTTGGTATAGCAGCTAAGAGCGACAGACTCTAACCTGGAGAGTCGGGTTTGATTCCCCACTCCTCCACATGTAGCCAGCTGGGCGACCTTGGGCCAGTCACAGTTCTCCCAGAGCTGTTCTCTCAAGAGCAGTTCTCTCAGAGCTCTCTCAGCCCCACCTGCCTCACAGGGTGTCTGTTGTGGGGAGAGGAAGAGAAAGAGATTGTAAGTTGCTCTGAGACTCCGAGTAACGGGTGTGGTATAAATCCAACTCTCCTCCTCCTTCCTTTTATGGACCTCTTTGCAAAGGTGAGTTGAATGGTTCTCCAGACTTGCTGCCTGAAATGACCTGTCTGCTTTGCCTGCCCATCTGCTTTGCAGACGGCTCAGAGCACAATGCATGGGGAGGTTCTCCTGCACAAGCCTCTCCAAAACGAGCCTCTCTCGCCCCGTTACCCCCAACCTGCATGCACACAGGGAGAGCATAAATTCGCAGGCAGGCACTGTCCCCCACCCTTAACCAATGAGGCCGGCACAGGGCCCCCATAAAGAGGGGGGGGATGATTCATTCCTTGATATAACAGACACGATGCAAGCCATAATAGCCTGTTGGAGGCCAAGGCTACCCATAGTTCTCTGCCAGAGGAAAATGTGATTTAACTATTATATATGTGGCAAGTGCAGCATTAGGGATATGATCGCCATTATTGATAGCGCTCATAAAGTGCACAGATTTTTGAAATGACAGAGATGACAAATAAGCCACGGGCTTGCCAAACACTCTTCTGGCATCACGGCAAAAGAAAGGAAAGGGGTTTCCAGGCGCTGCTTCCCACCCGCCAGCCCTTCCGCATTCTCCCTCCAGGGCTGTGCCGAACATTCGCAGTGGTTGATGTTCATCCTCAGAATGATGCCCTGTTGTTCACCCTGGAGGCAAGAGCCTCTGATAGGGGCAGAACCAAGCAGATCCCCTTTGCTTTCCTGCTGCTTGTTCACTCCCCTGGGGAAAAGGGAAGCCTGGCCCTTGGGTGGAAATCCCCCCCCCCCCGGGTTTGGAGGGGAGTGGGGACAGGGAGGTTATGATAACATGAAGCTCAGCGCGTAAATGCAGCCACTCCTCTGGCTGCTCAGGATAGGGGCTGGGGCTCAGTGGTAGAGCATCTATTTTGCACCCAGAAGGTCCCAGGTTCAATCCCCGGCATCTCCCGCTAAGAGGACCAGGTGGCAGGTGATGTGAAAGATCTTCCTTTCCCTGGGACCCTGGAGAGCTGCTGCCAGTCTGAGTAGACAATATTGACCTTGATGGACCAAAAGTCTGGTTCAGAATGAGGCACCTTCATGTGAGCTTCGTTTAGGGGAGGGGCTGTGGCTCAGTGAAAGAACAACTGATTTGCATGCAGCTCCAGTTAAAAGGAGCAGGCAGTCCTGTGAACAGACCTCTGCCTGAGACCTTGCTGCCAGTCAGAGTAGACAATACTGACCTTGATATACCAGTGACCAAGACAGCTTCGCGTATGTTGAGGTTTTACCCCTCTTTGCAATGAGAAGGGCTAGAAACTTGCTTTTCAGAACAATGAAAGTAAAGAGTCTCAAGAAACAGAATTCTTCTCTTGGATGGAATTGCAGCACGTACACAGTCCCCCATAGAACCAGTGGCTCTAAGAAATGGCCATCTAAGCCTTAATAGGCCCCCTCCATCTTTCTCTATTCTGTGAGTGTTCGATGAACTGTGAGATCATTAATTACAAACAGACCATGAGATTATTTCCTCCCATTCCACCCCCATCCCTAATAGAGCTACCAGAGCGGGGGGGGGGGGGGGGGGATCCTTCTGTTTCAGCCTCATTAGCTGGATTCCGCCTGTTCCAGATGGGACTGCCGAGGTTCTCCCTCCATCCGGGTCTGGCTGAGATGCCACGTGGGTGGTTCTGGTTAGGGTCCCCATTCAGGGCCCTCCTGCCCCAGCCCCACCCCCCTCTGCCCCGTGGGCTCTGGCTTTGTGCTGGGACCTCCCCCCCCCCATCTCAGCAGTGCAAGAGGGGGCAAGCATCGTAGTCTGGCCACAGCAGCACCGCCGGTAAGAATTCATCATAAGCATGTGGTTTATTTAAGGTAACAAAGTAACCCGAGTGTTTATAATGTTTGCAATCATCAGCACTCTGCTATAGATGGCACATTATCTGTCACAAATTATGATGATTATTATTATAACATGATGTATCCATTGCAATAAATTATGATTATGCTCATGCAAAGATGAACATTCCAGTAGAACTCTCCCCCCAGTTTAAACAGGCCGCCCCCTCAATGTGTTATAAACAGCTTTGACATGATTCCTCTGTTTCAAAGGAAATGCACTAGATTTAGTTTCTATCTTGGATTTCTGTTCCTCCCTTGTTCCATCACAGAGCTCAAGCTCTGTATCAGGTGCCTTCTAAAGAGTCCCCTGCAGTGTCTAAAACAAAGAAATGGTCTCCGTTCTGAAACAGCCAGCCCAACTCTTGTGCACTGAACAGCCACTTGACCAGAAAGAATCAGTGGGTGACACATGTGTCCCGCTAACCCAGCGGTTCGAAAGCGACAATTAACATCAATATGCGAGTAGATAAATGGGTACCTACCTTAGATGGTAAGGGGCACCCTCCCCCGTTGAGGGGGTTGTTGGAGCATCGGAGAACGGTGAACGGCGGAAAAATGGCGACCAGGCACAACATCTATGGTGGAACAGACGTCGGCAGAAAGGCAGAGCCAGGAAGACGCGGGGAGCATGGAAGGCGCAGGCGCGGTGGAGCCTGGAGGACTGAGCCGAAGTCATGCCGGAGCGTGCCACGCGATGGAAGGGCCCTGCTGATCCGCCACCGAAAGACCACTGGAAAAGAAGAACTGGAAGCCAAGACGCCAAGCCGAGAAGCCGACCCGGGAAGAAAGATCAACCAGTCCCTCCACTGGGTGCCGGTAGGGCTTCCCCCACCCCCAGTATCGGTGTGGCCATAGTTAGGGATAATTGATTAACTGTAAGCCGCTCAGAGACCCCTTGGGGGGTTCGAGCGGGGTAGTAAATCGAAAGATAAATAAATAAATAAATGTGTGACATGGAGCAAAAAGGCAGGCTCCTATTGGCACTACATGAGAGGCACAGGAGCGGGGACCAGTTTTTGTTGTTGTCATTGTTGTTAATAATATTAAAATCCATACACATCTTCCAGATAGTCGATGGCATACATAAGATTCCACTCCCTCCATAGGGTGGATCGTAGACTGGGCTTGGTGAAGGCCGTGGGGTCAGAGGCCATTGCTGTCCTCAACCATGGGCCTGGTGGAACATCTCTGACTTACGAGCCCCGTGAAACTGAACTAAACTCAACTTGGTGCAGCTGGCGAAGCACAGGTTGAATATGTGCTGCCATTGGGGTTCCTGTGAGTACTTGTGCCACTGCATTCTGGACAAGATGTAATTTCCAGATCGGCGTCAAGGGTAGCCCTACATAGAGCAAGTTACAGTAATCCAGCCTTGAGGTGACTTGCATGGCCCAGGCTAGAGAGGAAGGGGACTAGCTGGAAGAACGCCAGTGTGATGCACTAAAGGTTTGTTGATCAGGAGCAGGTAAACAAGGGAGCTGCTGGGTCACATGACTGAGAGTGGTGGGGGCAGGTTACTCGGAATTCTCAGGGAGTGACAGTTAAGAGTTGACCGTTGACAGTTAAGGGTGTTAGCTGGTGTGCTCTTGGGAAAAAGGGAGCCTCTGGAGCGGAGTGTAAAAGCACACCAGTAGTTTGAGGAAAACTGGGGCTGGATAATGCTCCTAACCAGTCCCCTCTTATGAGAGAGGATAGTGAATGGAGATGAGAAACTGAATAACTCCTCAGTATTCACAAAGTAACACGCACACTCCTCCAAGGGAAGTTGTGAGGTGGTTAAAGGAAGGACTAGGGGTCTGGAAGAGACTGTGGAAAAGCTGGAATAGTCTTACCAGTCAGTCTCAGGGAGCCAGACGGAGAAAGTCCAAGGTCTACCCACAGTCAGTTACCAGAGAGTGAAATTGCAAATGGTATCAAGGTACCAAAGTCAGTCTGTGACAAACGTAGAGTTATAACACTACAAGCCTACGTTAATGCAGAGTGAAGCATTCATACCAACCAGCAACAATATATTCTGTGCAAATATCCCCCCCCCCGATGAGTTTCTGTGAATAAAGAATTGTGCTGTTTGCCTTTCAAAAGCACTGGTGCCTGACTTATTCATAGGGATTCATACCTGGCAGACAGCCTCAATCCACAAGACATACAATCCCCGAAGATACTTTTTTTTAGAGCAAACTTGTCACCCCTCAGAAAGACGAGGTGATCAGTCAGAACAGAATGAGAATCTGAATCCACTCGGTCGGGATCATTGCAGCCAGCCTGGCAACATTTGCAACCTGGGCCTCCACTGACAACGAGGAGTCCTGGAGCACACCTGAGCTCTTGACAGTCGACACTGGCGCTGGGAGATGGCACCCTGACCCCCCCCCCCAGCCACAGGACCTCCGTCTTTGGTGGATTCAGCTTCAGCCAGCTCTGCTTCAACCATCCAGTCATGGCCTCCAATCCTGCAGCCAGATTAGATGGGGCAACAATCACACAAAAATGGAAATGGCAGCGAATATAGTTGTGCTAACAAATAACCAGAATGATCTGTCACGCTATACAAATCACACTTGAGACTACTGTCTTCTTATACAGTTCTACTTACAACAGTAAATGGTACACATAACAAATGGTTTTGCCACCATGTATAAATGACATCTGCACCAACTGAATCTGCACCTAATAGTCCTTGAAAGTACAAGTCTCTCTTCAGAATGATGTGGTCACCAATGTTCCCTCTAAGCTGTGGAGTCTGGTGAGCAAAAATTCTACTTTGTGAGCTACTGGCTTTATAGTTGTGAGCAAGCGATTTGGCTACTGCATCAGTTAGTTTGCTCTGGAGCCCTCCTTCCTGAGCTAAGACAAAAATCTGTGAGCTGGAGGCTGAAAACCTGTGAGCTAGCTCACGCTAACTCAGCTTAGAGGGAACACTGGTGGTCACCGGCTCATGGTGCAGAGAAAAGTTTCCAGGAGAAAGCACACAGTAGACGGCATGAGCTCAAGACTAGCTGTAGCGCCAACCAAAGGAGCGGCGACGGCATGCCTAGATTGCTTTGCCGTTTCTTAGGGCTTCATCAGGCCACTTTTCTTAGTGATGAAGCTCAGCCCAGCTCTGGCAAAACTCAAAATGACACGAAGTCTACCAGTATGTTCCAAATAGCTAGGAATCAGAGCATCTAAAAGAGACCAGTCTCTGCCTTAAAACCCACCCCTCCACCCCGTACAGTCAACATTTCCACTGTGATGATGACTAAGGGAGGAGAGAGAAGGAACAGAAACAGAAAGAGCTGCGCCAAATGCTGATCCAGTTGCACAGTGAGGGGGGGGGATGTGGAGGGAGGGGGCCAGGCCTCCTGGGAGAGGTGGGCTTCGGAGGGAGGGTAGGGCTGCAGGCCTGTCTTTGAGGATGGGAGAGGGTGGGAGGGTGGTCTCATCGATGCGAGGGAGGCCCACCTCCTCACCCATGTAGCTGAGGGGTCCCTCTCCCACTTGCGGACCGCTCTCTTGGCCTGCCATCTTCAGGGATTTTGTTTCCCCAAGACTACAAATGGGACCTGCTTTCCTGGCCAGACAGCAGCACTTTGGCTGGAGTTGCCAGATCATGGGGCGACCTTTGGCCAGCCTCCCTAGTGCAGCATCTGCCCATGTGCTCCTCCACTCCTCTCTGCCAGCAATCACTCCCTCCATGGCTCCCAGCCGCTCCCCAGGGCCCGTCTGCAGTTAGTCCCCCCCCCCCCCCCCTCTCCCTCTTGCGCGCGCTCTCTCTCTCTCTCTCTCTCTCTCTCTCTCTCTCTCTCTCTCCAGCTCTTTCCCAAAGCCCCCCTGCTCACCTGGGCCCCCGAGGCCTCCCTATGACTGGCATCCTCTTCCCCTCACCCCTCTGCTTCGTCTCTCTTCTCTGCCTTGGACTCTTCTGCCCCCTGGGTGCCAGCAGACACCCACCCACCTGCCCCCCTTTTCGGGGGGTTATGAGGGCCACTCAGCCCCCCACAGCGGCTCATCCTGGCAGAAAAGCAGGAGGGGCAGCAAGGATTGCAGCTTTGGCACTGCAATGACACCATTTGATTGGACGGAAAGCCTTCACCAGCAACTTTCAATATTTCCCTCCCTCCTCAAAGGACTCTCATGGAGCACCCAGCAGCAGCTGCTTCTCTCGCAGCCATACATGACTACTGGGAATACCATTGCTTTGACCATGCGGACTTTCGTTGGCAGGGTGATGTCTCTACTTTTTATCATGCTGTTTAGGTTCGCCATCGCTTTCCTCCCAAGGAGCAGGCGTCTTTTAATTTCATGGCTGCTGTCACAGTCTGCGGTGATCTGGGATCCCAGGAACGTGAAGTCTGTCACTACTTCCACGACTTCCCCTTCTATTTGCCAAGGAGTGATGGGGCCGGATGCCATGATCTTAGTTTTTTTGATGTTGAGCTTCAAGCCCACTTTTGCGCTCTCCTCTTTTACCCTGAGCAAGAGGCTCTTAAGGTCCTCTTCACTTTCTGCCATTAGAGTGGTATCGTCTGCATATCTGAGGTTGTTGATCTTTTCCCCAGCAATCTTAATTCCCGCTTGTGATTCATCCAGGCCAGCATTTCGCATGATGTACTCTGCATATATATTAAATAAGCAAGGCGACAATATACATCCTTGTCGTACTCCTTTTCCTATGCTGAACCAATCAGTTGTTCCATATCCGGTTCTAACTGTCGCTTCTTGGCCCTTATACAGGTTTCTCAAGAGACATGTGAGGTGGTCTGGTACTCCCATCTCTTTAAGGACCTGCCATAGTTTGTTGTGATCCACACAGTCAAAAGCTTTAGCATAGTCAATGAAGCAGAAGTAGATATTTTTCTGGTACTCTCTTGCTTTCTCCATAATCCAGCGAATGTTGGCAATTTGATCTCTAGTTCCTCTACCTCTTCGAAACCCAGCTTGTACTTCTGGTAGTTCTCTATCCACGTACTGTTGAAGCCTAGCTTGTAGGATCTTGAGCATGACCTTGCTAGCGTGTGATATGAGTGCAATTGTGCGATAGTTTGAACATTCCTTGGCGTTGCCCTTCTTTGGGATTGGAATGTATACTGATCTTTTCCAATCCTGTGGCCACTGTTGCGTTTTCCAAATTTGCTGGCAAATGGAGTGCAGCACTTTAACAGCATCATCTTCTAAGACTTTGAATAGCTCAGCTGGAATACCATCACCTCCACTAGCTTTGTTGTTAGCAATGCTTTCTAAGGCCCATTTAACTTCACATTCCAGGATGTCTGGCTCAAGGTCAGTGATTATACCGTCGTGTTTGTCAAGGACATTGAGGTCTTTCTTGTATAGTTCTTCTGTGTATTCTTGCCATCTTTTCCTAATCTCTTCTGCTTCTGTTAGGTCCCTACCGTTTTTGTCCTTTATCATGGCCAGCTTTGCATGGAACGCTCCCTTGATTTCTCCAATTTTCTTGAAGAGATCTCTAGTCCTTCCCATTCTATTGTTTTCTTCTATTACTTTGCACTGTTCATTCAGGAAGGCCTCCTTATCTCTCCTTGCTGTTCTCTGGAAATCTGCGTTCAGTTGGGTAAATCTTTCCTTTTCGCCTTTGCCTTTCGCTTTCCTTCTTTCCTCTGCTATTTGTAAAGCCTCATCAGAAAGCCATTTTGCTTTCTTGCATTTCTTTTTCTTTGGTATGGTGGTGATTGCTGCCTCCTGTACGATGTCACGAACCTCTGTCCATAGTTCTTCAGGCACTCTATCTATCAAATCCAGACCCTTGAATCTATTCTTCACCTCTACTGTATATTCATCAGGGATGTGATCTAGGTCAAACCTGAATGGCCTCATGGTTTTCCCGATTTTCTTCAGTTTAAGTCTGAATTTTGCAATGAGTAGCTCATGATCTGAACCACAGTCAGCTCCAGGTCTTGTTTTTACTGACTGGATAGAGCTTCTCCATCTTTGACTGCAAATTATATAGTCAATCTGATTTCGGTGTTGCCCATCTGGTGATGTCCATGTGTAGAGTCGCCTCTTAGGTTGTTGGAAAAGGGTGTTCGCTATGACCAGTGTGTTCTCTTGACAAAACTCTGTTAACCTTTGCCCTGCTTCATTTTGCTTTCCAAGGCCAAACTTGTCTGTTATTCCAGTTACCTTTTGACTTCCTACTTTAGCATTCCAGTCCCCTATGATGATGAGGACATCATTTTTTGGTGTTAGTTCTAGGAGGTGTTGTAGGTCTTCATAGAACCGGTCCACTTCAGCCTCTTCTGCATCAGTGGTTGGGGCATAGACTTGGATTACTGTGATGTTGAATGGTTTGCCTTGGAATCGGACAGAAATCATTCTGTCATTTTTGAGATTGTATCCCAGTACTGCCTTTTGCACTCTCTTGTTGACTATAAAGGTCACACCATTTTTTCTACGAGATTCCTGGCCACAGTAGTAGATATAATGGTCTTCTGAGTTGAATTCGCCCATTCCTGTCCACTTTAGTTCACTGATTCCTAGGATATCAATGTTCAGTCTTGCCATCTCATTTTTGACCACATCAAGCTTACCTTGATTCATAGATCTTACATTCCAGGTTCCTATGCAGTATTGCTCTTTGCAGCATCGGACTTTCCTTTCACCATCAGACACATCCACAACTGAGCGTCCTTTCGGCTTTGGCCCAGCCGCTTCACTCTTTCTGGGGTTACTTGTACTTGCCCTCTGCTCTTCCCCAGTAGCATATTGGACACCTTCCGACCTGAGGGGCTCATCTTCCGGTGTCATATCTTTTAGCCTTTTGATACTGTCCATGGGGTTTTCTTGGCAAAGATACCGGAGTGGGTTGCCATTTCCTTCACCAGTGGATCACGTTTTGTCTTGAGTTCTCCACTGTGGCCTGTCTGTCCTGGGTGGCCCTCCACGGCATAGCCCACAGCCTCATTGAACCACGCAAGCCCCCTTGACACGTCAAGGCAGTGATCCATGACATGGCTCTGTGTAGCTTTGTGAGCTGAGTAACCTGGTAAAGTGACACTTCTGCGTTTGTAGCTTTATTTAAGCACTCTGCTAACTAGTAGTGACTGGACTGGACTAACCACTCCAGTTAACCTCAAAATGAGGAGGGGAGGACCTCAGCAGGGTATAATGCCACAGAGTCCATCCTCCAACGCGGCCATTTTCTCCTAATCTCCGTAGTCTGGAGATCAATTGTAATAGTGGGAGATCCCTTGGCCCACCTGGAGGCAGGCAACTCCACACGGGGCCAAGCCAAGTAGAACAATCACCCCCTCCACCCCATCTCTTGATCCCGAGACTGGAGCTTTCTCCTGGAGACCCTGAGAAAGGGCTCCAGTGAATCCCTGAGACCCAGGGTCCACCATACGAGCAGAAGGCCCTTTTCCCTTGTGGCTGGGTGGGGTCCTCCCAGAGGAACCTGACCACCAGCACGCGGAGTTCAGACCCTCCAACAGCACAGCTGAAGACAGGAATGCTCTTGATTAACGCCCTTCTTCTCACACTGAGATTCAGCGCCTGCTGAAGAGTCCCCCCCCATCACTCCCCCTTGTGCATTGCTGAAGGGACTTCCCTTCTCTGGGCTGTATTCACCGGTTGGTGTGTGTGTGTAGGGGAGGGGCCTGACCAGAAGGACTTGCTGGCAGGGAGGGTCCCTCACGCACACACGCACACAACTGCTCTCTTGACAGAGTTGTGGCAGCCCAATCACATCCCGCCGCTTGTACAGGGCAGTGACGGGCACAGAGACAGAAGGAAACTGGGCAGTCAGGAGCCAGCAGGTGCCCACAGCGCCCTGTAGACAGAGCAAAAGAAGGACAGTTCTGTATAAGAGAGGGAGGGGCACCAGAACTCAGGACCTGTTGCTGGTAAGTGGCAGCGGCTGGAGCGTCCATCAGCTGCTGTGTGGAGAAGCACAGACAGGTGAATGGTCTCTCGTGGCCAGACGAGGCACCCTGAATGTTGCCACGAAGGACCCTGGTGGCTAGGCCGGATGGCACAAAAGGCCAGCTGTGGCAAACGGCACTAGCTGTCGTTCCCAGCCCATCTGCAAGGGCCGCCTCATGTGGAGCACGTTAAAGTAGTCTGACATCTGAGGAGCACACACACACACCATGCTCAAACACAGAATTTTTGCCTCCAAAAAAACTAAGGAATTGATCCCTCCCAAGGATCCCACCCTCACTGTTTTGGCATGGAGATAGATTCAGGCAGGCAGCCGTGTTGGTCTGAAGCAATGGAACAAAATTTGAGCCCGCTGGCATCTTTAAGACCAACCAAGTTTAATGCTGGGTAAAAGCTTTTGTGTCCATCCGGCAGTAGCCATGGACCCAGGAGCATCTCCGAGCTGCACACCTGCTCTGAAAAACCGGGAGAGAGACACACCCGCGCATGTGGGCACACGACAGGCCTCCCACTCCCAGAACTTCCCAACCAGCAGCAGGTGCATCATAGCAGCTCCCCTTTGATGAGGCTGAGTCCCTGTCTGTTCTAACGTCTTAGGTAGAAAAATCAAAAAGCACTCTGGCACCAAACGTTAACTGTATGATATCTACAATATAATATCTCACTGTGCTCTAATAGCCTGATTCCTCGCCACAAACAGCATCTGCCCACGAGAAGGGATGTAAGTGGTATGTTCCCCCAAGAGCACTACGGTCTGGGGCCCAAATTTTGCTAACTGTGCCGGGCCCCAAAGATGCAAAACTGGTCGCTACGAGGGCCAGGGCCTTTTCGGTGGCGGCCCCTACCTGGTGGAATGAGCTCCTGGAGGAGATCCGGGCCCTGCGGGATTTGATGCAGTTCCGCAGGGCCTGCAAGACGGAGCTCTTCCACCAGGCTTTCGAGTAGGGACCGCCGCCGCCCCCCCCGCTATATTGTCATCATAGAGGGGTGGAAAAGGCCCTAGGAAGGAACATCTGAACTTTTAACATCTTAATACTGAAGCCACTGAATGCCTACCAGGAATGTCTGGATTTGGTCAGTCATCTTTCTGGGTTTTGGAATTGAGGATCATTGAGCACTTTATTCGTACTGAGATTGGTTTTAAATTGTATAGTATGTTTTAAATGTATAGGATGTTTTATTGGTGCAAGATTTTTTGCCTTGTAAGCCGCCCTGAGCCCTACGGGGGAGGGCGGGGTATAAATTTGATAAATAAATAAATACATGACAGAGCAACAAAGTGTGTGTTAAGTGCCCTCAAGTCGCTTCCAACCTGTAGTGACCCTCTGAATTCATGACCTCCAGAACGTCTTCTCCTTCACAGCTTTGCTCGGGTCTTTGAAACAGAGGGCTGCGGCTTCCCTTGACAGAGTTAATCCATCACATGTTGGGTCTTTCTCTTTTTCCTGCTGCCTTCCACTTTCCCTAGCATTATGGTGTTTCCCAGTGACTCCGGTCTTCTCATCATGTGACCCAAGTAGGATAGCCTCAGTTTAGTCATTTTAGCTTCTAGGGAGAGTTCTGGCTTGACTTGATCTAGAACCCCTCACTGATTTGTCTTTTCGGCCGTCCACGGGGGTCTGTGAGACTATCCTCCAACACCGCATCTCAAAGGAATCAGCTGTCTTCCTGTCCACTTTCTTCATGGTCTGACTTTCACACCCAGACATAGTAGTGGGGAATACTATGGCATGAGTTATCTTGAGCTTGGTCACCAGACACACATCCTGACACATAACGATCTTTTCTAGCGCCTTCCTGGCTACCCTTCCCAGTCTCCGTCTCCTTCTGATTTCTTGGATGCCCTCTCCCTTTTGGTTTATGATGGAGCCAAGAAATAGAAAACCTTTACCAATGTCAGTTTCTTCATCTTCAACCTTAAAGCTGTATAATCCCCCAGTAGTTGTTACTTTTGTCTTCTTGGTGTCCAGCTGTAATCCTGCTTTGGCGCTTCCTGCTTTAACCTTCATCAGGGGTTGTTTCAAGCCTTCACTTTCTCCTGCCAGTCATGTGGTGTCGTCTGCATATCTCGGATTGTTAATGTTCCTCCCAACAGTTTTCACTCCACCTTCATCTAGATCCAGTCCAGCTTTCCTTGTGATAAATTTTGCATATGGACTGAAGAGGGAGATAAAATACATCCCTGTCTGACTCCTTTGGGTCCTGTCTTTTCACCCTGCTTGGGGGTCATGAACGGTTGCGATGGGCCACAACCACAGTGCAGAACTGTAGAATCCAGCCCGACTGGGTTCCAGCCCAGCCCGGGGCCAGTTTTACCTGGACAGCGGTCCGAGTGCTCTCGTCATCTCTCCAGATTCCTTGTGTTTGTTTCCAAGCTGGAATCCACCTTTCTTCCCTCTTTTATTTCCAAATTTTGTACAGACTCAGTTCCCTGCAACTGTCATGTCCTTCCAGTCATTAGCATCTTTCCCCACTGATTTGTCCTTTATTATTTATTCCAGTCATATGTGTCTCCAACCTCCCCCTTCCCACGATTGGCTCAAGAAGAGTCAAAATGGAAATAGATCAAAAGACCCCAGGCAGAGTCGAACCCCAGCATAAAAGCTGCACGGAATCAAATCTGCGTAACAGCAGCCCAAAAGGCCTCTGGCTAAAATGGCCGCTCCCTGTCGTCCAAGTCCGCTGCTTGTAGGAAATCGTTTTCTACAGAGGAAGGAATCACAAAGTGATATTTTGAAGCTGGAAGTGCTACAGCCGGATCTGCCACGTTAGGCCTTTATAGCTTCATTTTGCTGCTGGGCTTCACTGTGTGGAGCCCAGGTGTCAAAGAGAGCAGGATCCGGCCCCCAAATAGTTATTTGTCCTACTTTCCCCCCACCACGAACCGTCTCTTTCATAAGATTGACCTTGGCTCCCCTTTTACACTGAACTCTGAAAGCTCCTGCGATGTGGCGTGAATCTCTCTCTCTCTCTCTCTCTCCAGCAGCAGAGCCGCAGCCTGAGTTCCTAAGAGAAGGTGGGGGGGGGGGGGGGGGGCAGACTGGCTGTAAACTGGGGATGGGCAGATGGGCTCCACAGGCAGCAACATAAGTACGGCTGGGGGGGAGGGAGGGGCACCAGGGCTTTGAAAAAAAGATCAGACCAGGGTGGGCAGCACATGCTGAACAGCACAGCAGACCACCAGAACCCGGTGCTCCACACAGCAGCATCTCTGTGCTGGGGGGCAGCTGAGCCAGGCAAGGAAAGCATGTCGCTCCAAGAGTTTGGCCACTAGCAGCACATCCTTGTCCTTAAGGGTCTTCCCCAGCTCCTTCATGGCGCCCCCCCCCCATCTCGATCTCTTTCTGATTTCTTGGCTGCACCCTCCCCCCCTTTGGTTGACGATGGACCCATGGAATAGACAAGCTTGAACAATTCCAGTTTCGTCCCTGTCAACCTTACCGTGGTGTAATTCCCCAGCAGTCGTTACTTTTGTCTTCTCAATGTTCAGCTGTGATTCAGAGCATTTCCTAAACCCATTTTATTCCGAAAATTTATGGGTAAGCAATGTGGGTTTTCATGCTAATGAAGTTTGGGTTGTGTAATGTATCCGTATTGCCACGTGCGCGACCGTTGGGCTCCTCCCAGGCGGCCATCAGGGCTATGCACCACATCTTCAGCACCCACGGTCTCCCGGATACCCTGGTAACCGACAACGGTACGGCCTTTACCTCCAGCGAGTTCCAGGACTTTACGAGATACTGCGGGATCCGCCATGTCCGGTCAGCGCCATTTCATCCGGCAACCAACGGCCAGGCGGAGCGAATGGTACGCACCACCAAAGAGACATTGCGCAAGTTCCACAGTAAGGACTGGAATTACAAACTGGCG
>NW_015169843.1:70905-95248 GCF_001447785.1 Gekko japonicus | reverse complement strand
GAGAGAACAATAGCAGAGCGGATCCTAGCCCGCACCAACCAGAGGGCAAGGTCCGCGGCCGAGAGCCTATGAGACTCTCGGCCACTGTAAATAACCAATAGGGTCACTAGGGGGTGTGTTTTGGTGGTGGGTCCTGGGCATATATACCGGCCTGCGTGCCGGGGTTCCCTGTCTTGTTCTTGATCTAATAAAGTACTTTGCTGAATCACTCTACGTTTCCGAGTACTTTTCAGGTTGCATTCATTTTTCTAGTATCAATAATGCTGTAATAATATCTTAATATTATTAGGCTGTTGTCGAAGCTTCCTTTTCTATTCTGTCATGGCTTCTTAAGCTGTAAATTGCTGTGTGGACCTTGTTCTGGACAGAAAGATGGGATATGGCCCTGCAGTTAGTCCTGTGGGCCCGCTACGGAGGGGTATGAGAAGAGCCTGCAGGAAGGGCCCTGCAAGCGCCGGCTCTTCAGGATCCCAGGGGCCTCCTTTCCAACCCCGCTTCCTTCTTGATGAAGTAGTAGAATCAATAGGACACACTCCTGTGATCAATGGAATCCCCAGGCCTGAGTCTGGAAAATTCAAGGACTTTGTTACATCTGCCAGAAGCCTTGCTTGGAGCCAGCTGGGAGACATACGAGCCACGGGCCTGAACTCCAAGTATCTTCCAGGACTGAAAGATGAGGATATTTTGCATGGTCCTGACGGTGCTTTTGTGCAGCAAACTGTAGCCTGGCCTTTTCTCCAGGAAGACAAGATTTGCAGGAGCTTTGCCGGGTCACTCTGAGGCTCAGGACATCTACCACTCTGTCTCTGACCAGCTCACAACCAGGGCATAACAGTGGCAATGGCTGTACACCATTGTTAACCTCTAGCACCTATGAACTGCCCTACTGGACCAAGGCAAACATTCTTCTAGCCCAGTCCTCTGTCTCCAGCATGCCCCAAACAGGAGGAGGAGGAGGAGGGGATTAGATTTATACCTCGCCCTTCACTCGGAGTCTCAGAGCGGCTTGCAAACTTCTTTCTCTTCCCCTCCCTGCAACAGACACCCTGTGAGGCAGGTGGGGCTGAGAGAGCTCTTTAGAGGACTGCTCTTTCGAGGACAGCTCGTCAGAACTATGGCTTGCCCAAGGGGAGGTGTGGGGAATCAAACCCACTTCTCCCAGATTAGAGTCTGCGCACTTAACCACTCCACCAAACTGGCTCTGGGAAGCTTGCAATCCATGGGGATTGATGCTGCCTCCACCTGTGGATGACTCCTTTAGGCACCAGGCCTTATATGCGTGGATAGGACCCTGCTGCAGCCATTGGGCCAAGCCATTGTTCAGCCACCTGAGCTAGCAGCTGCCCATCTGTGGCCAGTTAATTATTAGTTGTGTAAAGAACCAGTTTCTTTTGCTCCTGATGAACCTTTTGCCAGTTAATTTCATCATGGATTACCGCTTCACTGGTAAAGTTCTTGAAAAGTGCGCAGATGGAGAGTGATTTCAGCAAAGCGTACTTTATTCAATCAGGAACAAGACGACTTTGGCCGGCTCGCAGGCCGGCTTATATTCCCTCAGAACCCACCACCCAAAACACACCCCCACTTCCCGATAGGTTCTTTACAGTGGCCGAGAGTCCCATTGGCTTCTTGGCCAGGAACCTAGCCCTCTGATTGGGGCGGGCTAGGATCTACCTGGTCCATTGTCTCTAGGAGCGAAGCTTGAGGTTTGTCTCTGGAGAAGTCTGGACATGTCCGGACTTGTTAGGACTTGATACACTACAGTTCTTATGACATTTATGAACCTGCCCAGGCAGGTTCGGGTGCTGCCGCCGTCTGAGATTTCATGATGGCAACCCGGGAGGAGAGGACCTTCTCAGCAGTGGCACCAAAGCCCCGGAACTCCCTCCCCTGGGAGGTTCATCCATCCCCTTCTGTGGCCCTCTTCTGCCCGTGGGTGAAGACTGTTTAGTTTAGGCATTCCCTCAGTGATCTCTCATTCCTACACAATGCTTTAATTGCTGTTTTTCTGTTTTGTGTGTATTTTAGACTCTGGTTTTTTAAATTGTTTTAATGATGTGCGTTTGGAGGGGAGGGGTTGATTTTAATGGTTTTTAAAAATGTGATTTTTATCATGTATGTTTTAGTTGCTAGCCTCACAGAGGGTCTTGCTTAAATACAGGACTACACATTTAGTAAACAAATAAATAAAATCTATCCTCCAAAGCAGGTGAGTAGCAGCAGTCCCTCCTGCCAGCATCAATCAGGCATACTTTGGATTGTGTGTGGGGGGGAGGATCCGTGAAGCAGCCACCGCTGAGAGCCACGAACGTCTGGATCCTGCCTCACTCTTTGCTGTGGCCAAGGAGGGTGCCGGAGAGCAGCAAGAGACGGCCCCTCCCGCTTTGCTGGCCTGTGGGGGCTTCTCTTTCGCAAGGCCACATCCCTGAGAGCACAGAGGTCTGTGGGGATTTTAGGGTGGGATTCTGTTTCTTCACGAGGACGGCAGCAGCAGGGCAGGCAAGTCTCCAGACCCATCAGGGAAACGGCTGCCCTTCCCGGCCAAGGTGACATTGTTAAGTATGACACTTAACTCGGAGGAACAGTTCAACAAGTGATTTCAGCTTTACTTCAGTGATAACAGCATGAAGGCTCAGCCTTGTAGGTGCTAGACCAGCTAGACGACTTCCATAGGCAAAACGGCAACTTATATACAATTCTGGCTGAGATAGCCACACCTACAATGTTGCACAACAACCAATCACATTAGGTTTGTTACATCCAATCACAGTCGTTACATAACGTCCAATCAAACCCATTCCCTCCAGAATACACACCATTGGTCAGTATTTACAATCCGCATAATGAGCTATGGTAGATCAAGCTTTTACCATTATGTCTCTCAAGACATAACAGACATCTTCCATGAAGGTCTAGACCAAGGTCCCCAACGTGATGCCCGTGGGCACCATGGCACCCGCCAACAACTCCGGTGCCGGCCAAGTGTCTTTAGAAAGCGGGCAGAGGGGCCAGGTGGGGCTTTTGCCCAGCCAGGCTTCTGATTGGACGTTGGATATTTGACTGGCTGTGCAGGTTTTGTAAAATGTTGCTTTGGCAGCAGCTGCTGCCACCACCCCCCAGCACACAAGGAGCTGCTCCACTGTGTGGCTGAAGGGAAGTGTCAGCTGCGCTGCCATATTGTTTATAGGCCTAGAGTTCGCCTGCCTGACCTGTGTGCAAGTTGCTGCCACATTCCTTCCCTCTCGCTTCTCCCCTTGTTATCTCTGACCTTGTCTTCATGCCTGTGTAGTGTCTCCACTTTAATTAACCGTGAGACTAGTTTAGTTTCTCAGTCTTGGATCGGATGGGACATCGGTTACTCTTTCCTGCTGGCGGGAAATGGGCCGATTGGCCCACAGGTGGGGGGGGACCTCTTGAGTTTTCTATATTACTATATGCTTGTTCCATGCTTGCCATTCCTAACAGTGACCATGTTATTGCAACCATACTACTGACAATAAAGCAAAACCTTTCTTGGAAGTGTGTGCTGTGGCTGTTTGGCTGTGGGTCCTGACCAATGTTCCCTCTAAGCTGTAGAGTCCTGTGAGCAAAACTTTTACTGCGTGAGCTACTTGCATTAAAGTTGTGAGCAAGCAATATGGCTAGTGCATAAATTAGTTTGCTCTGGAGCCGTCCTTCCTGAGCTAAGACAAAAATGGGTAAGCCAGAGGCTAAAAAACTGTGAGCTAGCTCACAGTAACTCAGCTTAGAGGGAACACTGGTCCGGACAGGGAGCTGCGTCAGCAGCCATTTTCTGACAGGCTCCACCTCCGGCAGCAGCCGTTCTGTGGAAGCCATTTTGCAGCTGTGCATACCACGCTATGCCAGAATTCAACAGGTGACCACAGGAAGGAGGAGGCTGGGGACCCCAGCCTAGACTGATACCTTTGGACTCGGCTTCACCTGCCTCGGGCCCTGATTTTCCAAGGATCATGTGACCCGTGGAAATCTCACCCCAGGAAACTCCCCCTTTTCAAGAAGCCATTTCCATGCATTCATTGTTCAGTCAAGGTGCAGTCAATGGCCATGCGCCCATTCCTAGGAGCTGAAGGCACTGTTTCCCCACATCCACACAATATGTAATTGGGCTGTTGGCTGTTGCCCAAATCATCCACTGTGGAAAACTGTTTATGTGCCACTCCGGCCTTTTCCTCTTGCAACTCCCAAGTGGTTCTAATTTTCAGATGAGAAAATCATCCCTCTTTATAACAAAGGTATTGATGCAGGCCATGTAACCTTAATGACTTTGGGGTCCTGGGAAATGGAGGTCCCAGTCCTTTGAGAGGGAGGCCCAGAGGCAAAAATGTCACTGCTGCTGTGTGAATGTGTGTAGATACAGTTGCACTAAGTATACATTGAGGGATATTCTCTGTTAGTCAATGCAAAACAGCAAAAATAGATGTGTTTGAAGCAGGGGTCATTTCGTAGAAAAAGAGCTAGGGGAACTCATTAGCATAACTCATTAGCATATGCCACACCCCCTGACATCAGGGGCCCGGCCGGCGGGAGTGCGAGGAAGCCCCGCCAAGGCCCTCCCTGGCCCCAGGCAGGCAGGGGTGGGGAGAGGCGGGGAGGAAGCAACTTACCCTCCCTCTTCTCCTGCCTCCTCCTGGCTGAATGAGGGCTGGAAGCGGGGCGCCCGGAAGCAGGGGGAGGGGCTTTGTCATGTGCCCCACCCCCCTGCACCTCACCCGGGGGAACTGCGTTCCCCCGCGTTCCCCCCCGAAATGACCTCTGGTTTGAAGTCATTTAATGTATTTTTTAGTGCAGAACAAATCACATAAGTGCTTGTCAAATCATCCCAATGCCTTTTTACTCACAAGCCAGGAAATGGGATCAGTCATGGAGGCCAAGGGTTGCCAGCCTCCAGGAGGGGCCTGGAGATCTCCCGCTTTGACAATCTCTAGCTGACTGAGATCAGCTCCCCTGGAGAAAATAGTTGCTTTGAAGGAAAAACTCTGTGGCATTGGGCCATGCTGAGGCCCCTCCCCTCCCCTCCCCAAACCTCTCCCTCTCCCGGATCCAACCCCAAAGTCTCCAGGCATTTACCAGCCCAGATCTGGCAACCCTATGGAGACCAGAGCTCTCTCCCCCACCGTCCCAAAGGGTCTGCTCTCTCAAAGAGGTTCCCTCTCCCTCAGTAGTGACCACAGCAGCGTTCTCTATGGCTACTGAACACCCACCCGTTGGAGAGACAAGGGAGCTGTGGAGGGAGGCTCTATATACGGCTGAGACATCACAAAGCATACCTCTCACGGGTATGAAAGTGGAGGCCAGGCCGTATCCTTAGAGGTGGTGTGGGTGGACTGGTCTGCTGCAAGTTGAGACCCACTTCCCTCCACTGGAGAGAATGGCAGCCATTCATTTGTAAGGAAGAAAGCAGGGTGGTGCACCAGGGGCACAAAGGGGTCGGGGGCAAATCCTGCCCCCCCATGGCTGATGGCACTATTCGCAGGCCTCGTTTGGCCCCTCTCGGCTCCGGCCTCCCTTTATCCCGGAGAATTCAACGGGAGGCCCTGAAAAGCCAGCCAGGCCAGATCTGCATATCCCCGCCCTGGAATGCCAGGGTGAGATGCCACACATGGCAAAGAGAATTTGGGCCAAGCCCCTCTAGAACGTGGCTAGTATCCTGCCACCTTCACAGTGAGCTCCTGCGGGACGGCTATGAGAAGAGTGCTGTCTTCTGCCAACAGCAGCTCTCCACCCTTCCAGAGCCACTCAGCACCACTAAGCGCCGACCGGGCCACAGAGACCACAGAGACCGCAGGCAGCCAGAAGGAACCCAGAAGGACGCCGAGGACACCCTCACAGCATTTTAAAAATGCATCACTGGAATCAAATGAATGACAAGAGGCTTTAAGGATCAGGGCAGGAAAATGATCAAGAAATCCATCGTTCATCTCAGGTTGGAGAAGTCACCCGTGCCTGCCTTGAGACGGGCTCCTTTCCCACTTGCCCCCCCTTCTGATGGTGGGCCCATCCCAACCCCCCTTGCAGGGGACCTGCCAAGCCCCCTCTTCTAATTTGCCCTCACTCCCCCCCCCATTTTTCTTCCTTACTGGCCGGCCACGTTGTGGAGCAAAAGTCATCCGGAGTGCCATTCCAAAGCAGTCCCGGTCAAAGAAAGGTCAGCTGGGGGAAAGGAGCGAAAGAACCGGGCACCCGTCTCCTCCCCAGCTTGCCAGAACCCCTCCGACAGAAGGGCAGCCCCAGGACTTGGGGGGGGGACAGCGGCCAGTGTTTGGGAGGCACCTTCCGGGCGTGGCCTGACTCCTCGCGATCACCTGCGGCGCAAAGGGGCCGGAATGGGGGATGCAGCTTTTGTGTCCCCAAGCCCGCCTCCGTGTGGCACAAAGTAACGAGGGTAGACACAAGGAAAACAAAGAAACGGCTTTAACAGGGGAGCGCTGGGTTTAGAGCACACGCGCAGGTCTAAAGAGGGCGTTTCAGTTTTTATTTATTTTAATTTTTACATTTATTTTTATTTAAACTTTTTTTTTTACCCCGCCCTCCCCGCAAGCGCTCATTTATACCCCACCTTTCTCCCCAGTGGGGGACCCAAAGCAGCTGACATCCTCCTCCTAGCCTCTGTCCTCACAACAACCCTGTGAGCTGGGTTATACTGAAAGTGTGCAGCTGGCCCAAGGTCACCCGGCCAGCAACCATGGTGGAGGGGGGATTCGAACCTGGGTCTCCCAGAGACTTATCTGATTCTCTAACCACTACTCCACCACCCCTCTTTTTTCGCTTCGGGTGTACAAAAATCTTTCAGGCCTCCCAGATACTTTCTGGTTACAAGCAGAATGGGTAACTCTGGATGAAGAGTCAGTCTCTCAAGACCACCTAAAGAGAAGGGGACTGGGAGCATCTCGGGGGGGGGGTCAGGATTGAGCCTGCCCTCGGACCCCAAGGCTTGGAACCAGCTGTCCAGACACTTGTTGCGGCTTGGGCTGCCAACCTCCAGGCAGCACCTGGTGATCACCCGCTATAACAATGGCTTTCCGGATGACCGAGATCAGTTCCCCTGGAGAAAATGGCTGCTTTGGAGGACAGGCGAAACGACATTGTACCCTGATGAGGTCCCCCCAGACCCTGCCCCCCCTCCCCCGGAGCTGGCAACCCGAGTGCCTGTGTCACGAGGAGAGGCCAGGCCCCAGGCAGCTTCGGTGGGCAAAGTGCCCCTTCTCAAGTGATCCTTCATCTGTTTCCTTTCAGGGGAGGATGGCCCGGACAGCTGAGTGGCTCATTCGCTTGGCCTCTTGGATCATCCGTCTTGCTCTAACCCTATTTGTGTCTCCTTGGGAAAAAAAACGAGGGAAATAAAGGAGAGTGAAAAATGAGCAGTCCTCCTCCCAGAGGCCTTTGTTCACCAGCGGTGCCTGTGAAAGACGCGCAGAGAAAAATGAAATGAAAGTGGAACTCTCCCCCCCCCCCGCCTTTCTGTCCATCGCAGGGTTGCCATGAGACCAGAATGAACCCCCTTCTTCTCAATAGGGCAATGCCTCTGGGAAGGGAAAGCTCATTAGGGTGATGAGTTGCTTCTGTTCCCTGCTTTGGCCGTGGCCCACTGGACGCCACTGCTTCCCCCTCCCCCAGCCAGTTCTTATTTTGAACTTTCCAGGAGTACAATTTGTGAGGGAGGGGGGGATATACTCCAGGGACAGCTCCCTGCCCTAACCTTAACCAGAAAGAGGCTGCAGTAATGCCCCCCCCGCTACCCACCTCAGCAGGGGTAGGAAGCCCACCCTCCAAAGCGGCCATCTTCTCCAGGGGATCTGATCTCTGTAGTTTGTAGTTCAATTAAAAGTCTGGGAGAACCCCAACCTGGCCTGGAGGTTGGCATCACTACAAGGAGCATTTTGGGCCATTCTAAAAACGTCTCCGCTTCTGTGGGAAAATTTGAACACTCTAGCTATAATCACAAATTAATCTTTCTCCAAGGAGGGCCGGAAGCATCTGTGGTCCTTCCCCCTTCCCATTCTATCCTGCAGTAACCCTGAAAGGTAGGTTAGCAAGAGAAAGAGAGCAACTGGCCCAAGGTCACCCAATATGCTGAGTGAATTTGAATCCAGGTCTCGACAGTTACAATATAGCACGTATATCCATCTAAATTGCCATCACTCCCAACTGGCACTACGGTCGGGTGCGAAACATCTTCTGGTAACACCAGGCCCGAAGGAGGCTAGGCTGGCCATTACCAGGGCTAGGGCTTTTTCGGTGGCGGCTCCTACCTGGTGGAACGAGCTCCCGGAGGAGATCAGGGCCCTGCGGGACTTAATGGAGTTCCGCAGGGCCTGCAAGACGGAGCTCTTCCACCAGGCGTTTGAGTAGGAGCCGCCACTATGGTACCATCATTACCTGGCCCTGGAGGAAAGAACGCCGGCATTGTCCGGAGCAGAGGACACTGAGCTAGCAGAGCAGCAGCAAGTTTGTCATCGTTGTGGAATACCTGGAGCACTTTATATTTATATTTGTAATTTTGTAATGTCGTATAATGTTTAAATGCTTTAAAAATGTTTTTATGTGTCGGCGTATGCCTGTCTGTGACCCGCCCTGAGCCCGCTCTTGCGGGGAGGGCGGGCTATAAATCGAAATAAAATAAATAAATAAATAAATAAACTGCCCTCACCTGCCTTCATTTGCCCTCATCACCATGAAGCCAAATCCGATTGGCTCTGTTTTTCCATGTGTTTTTACTTGCTGCCATCCAGTAACAACTTTGGAGCAGATGTAGTGCCATGACATCATCCCCATTCATTGTGTAATCCCGAACTGGGTGGGATCGTTTGAAAAAGGAGGACACAGAAACAGTCCAGGTGTGTTTTTTTTGGGGGGGGGACTTCTGCCCTACCCAAAGCAGTAGCTATTCATAGCAGCTTTGAAACCAAGATGATGGCTTAAGTGTGAGAATCCAAACTAGCAAACAGCCCCTCCATACATGCCCCATCACAGTCTCCGGGTGGTAGCAATTCAACTGGGAACTTTTCAAGGTGCTTTCCTACAGCGGCAGAACTCAGGAGGGGTCCCATTTCCCAGCCTTACTCTTTCAGCATCACACTGTCCCTTTTTTCATTCTCCCTTTTTTATTAAATACTGGGTTCTAGACGCATTGCACTGATCAGCTCTAGTTTATTCAGTAATTTCAGCAAACTACAAGACAAGATTACCAGGGCTGGAGCCCTGCTTATAAGCATGCAAAACACCACACCCAACACACACACCCACTCCTAGTGATAGGCTACTTACATTATACTGGCTCCGGTCACACGGGCAGGAAACTGCGGGGGGGGGGAAGCGTGGCTGTTTGCCCCGGGGCAAACGAACGCGCGGGTTAAGCGATTAGACCTCCTGTGGAGGTTCTGTGGAGGTACCGTGGGTAGGGAGAGGTGCCGATCACAGGACACGCCTGCACGCAACGAAGAAGCGCACGGTGCAGCAAACTGGTTTTCTTTTTTTGTGTACACGACGAATGAGCATGCTCCGTTGGGTGCGTGTGTGCATCCATGGAGACTTGGGGGGGAAAACCACCTTTTTCGCAAGGGGACATGGGCGGGCGCCGGATGCCACCGGAAACGCGATCAGACGCCCGCCCTTGCCTCGCGGTTTCCGGAAACTAGTACCTCCGAGGTACTAGTTTTTTGCTGCGTGTTTTCGGCAGGAAGCCTTGGTTGTGCCACGGAAGCACTACGCTTCCCAGATGTGCCGGTGAGATCGCGTCCGGAAAATCCGCCTGCCTTCCGTCTCTCTTGCGTGGCTAATGTTCCGTGTGACCGCAGCCACTGTTTATCTGTAGGTTAGCTCCTGGATCCAGGTGAGTTATTGTTCTAGTGAAGCAAGCTCAGCCCATTCTAGGCACAGCTAGAGGAAAGGCTTTATTTTATTTTATTTATTCAAATTTATAACCCACCCTCCCTGCCAGGGCCGGCTCAGTAGAATCAGTAGAAAACATTTAAAATAATACAATAAATAATTTAAAACAGTATTAAAACCAGATTACAATTCCATAATACCATAATAAGTGCTAGATTTGATGGCTACCATTGACTTTCACTTCCCAAGCCAGCCCAAGTCTTCTGTAGTTGTCTTTCGGTGTCTTTCCAATGGCTGCCACAGGCTGTTAATATAAGTTCCAGCGGCAGCAGGGCTTCTTAGTCTAGTTGTTAAGGGTGGCGGCGGCTCCAAAGGCTTGGCAGAAGAGCTCCATTTTACAGGCCTTGTGGAACTGTAATAGGCTCTGCAGGGCCCTGATCTCCTCTGGGAGCTCCTTCCACCAGGATGGAGCCGCCACCGAGAAGGCCTGCGCCCTGGTTGTCACCAGCCTGGCCTCCTTAAGATCCAGGAGGTCCAGTCGGCTCTGGGCCCCTGAACGCAGTGCTCTCTGGGGAACATGTGGGGAAAGGCAGTCCCTCAGGTATGCAGGCCCCTGACCATAAAGGGCTTTAAAGGTAAGAACCAGCACCTTGAAGCAAATTCAGTATGCTACAGGCAGCCAGTGCAATGCCTTAAGCACAGGTTGGATGTGTTCCCGCATGGGGAGGCCCAAGAGCAGCCTGGCTGCAGCATTCAGCACCAACTGAAGCTCCCAGATTTGGATCAAGGGTAGCCCCATGTAGAGAGCATTACAGTAGTCTAGTCTCGAGGTGATCATCACATGGATCACTGTTGCTAAGTTGTTGTGTTCGAGGAAGGGAACCAACTGCCTGATCAGCCAGAGATGATAAAAGGCTGCATAGGCAGTGGCTGCTTCCTGGGCCTCCATTGTTAAGGAGGCGCCTAGAAGCACTCCCAGACTCCTAACCTCCAATGCGGGCCCCAGAGGCACCCCATCAAAGGTCAGGAGTGGGATCCCTGCCCTCGGACCGCCCCGACTCAGGCAAAGGACCTCCGTCTTAATCGGATTCAATTTCAGCCAGCTTAGCCTAAGCCAACCAGCTATGGCTTGTTACGCCTGGTCTAGAACTTCTGGTTTGGAGTCAGATTGACCACCCAACAGCAGATAGAGCTGGGTGTCATCCGCATAGAAGAAGAAGAGAAGAAGAGATTGGATTTATACCCCGCCCTTCACTACCCAAAGGAGTCTCAGAGCGGCTTACAAACTCCTTTCCCTTCCCCTCCCCACAACAGACAACCTGTGAGGTAGGTGGGGCTGAGAGAGCTCTTGACAGAAACTGCTCTTTTTCAAGGACAGCTCTTGTCAGAACTATGGCTTGCCCAAGGTCATCCAGCCAGGTGCCAGTGGAGGAGTGGGGAATCAAACCTGGTTCTCCCAGATTAGAGTCCGCGCACTTAACCACGACACCAAACTGGCATACTGATGACATCCCAGCCTATGCCTCTGGGCAATCTGGGCAAGGGGGCGCATATAGATGTTAAAAAGGATTGGGGATAACACTGCCCCTTGAGGCACTCCACACTCCAGTGGGTGCTTCTGGGAAAGTTGATCCCCCGGTGCCACCCTTTGTCCCCGAATTTGGAGAAAGGAGGCAAGCCACTGCAAGGCCAGCCCCTGGACCCCATTGTCGGTGAGGTGGTGGACCAGTAGCTGATGGTCGACTGTGTCGAATGCTGCCTACAAGTCCAACAGCAGCAGCACTGCCGATCCGCCCTGATCCAGATGCCTCCGGAGGTCATCTGTGAGGACGACCAGTGCTGTCTCCATCCTGTGGCCTGGGCGAAAGCTGGACTGGAAGGGATCTAAAATGGAAGCGTCATCCAAGAAGCCCTGCAACTGTACAGCCACAGCCCTCTATTATCTTGCCCAAATAGTTCGTCAATTAGGCTGGGTCCAAGGATGGCTTTTTCAAGAGAGGGTGAACCACTGCCTCCTTGGGAGCACCAAGGACCCCCCCTCCAAAAGGAACTTGTTGACAATCTCCCGTAGGGCCCCTCGAAACCCCTCGTGGCCAGCTTTAATTTGCCACGAAGGGCACGGGTCAAGGGAGGAAGTAGTAGGGCGTACAGTTAGGATCAACTTGTCAACTTCCTCTAGGCTGAGCGGGTTGAAATGATCCATAACCAGACTAGAAGACGTGCATGGAGCCTTGAGTTCACTCACTGTATCAACTGTAGCGGGGAGGTCACGGCGGAGCAAAAAGACTATCTGCAAAATGGCTCGCAAAAGCCTCACAGCCAATATCCAGTTCCCAAGCATTTGGCCTGCCCTGTGGCAGAACAGTTATAGACTGAATCGTTCTAAATAATTGGGCTGGCCATGAGCTTAGGCTCAATACATAACACCCTTGCAAAGCCATGATTCTTTAAGAACATAAGAAGAGCCCTGCTGGAACAGACCAATAGTCCATCGAGTCCAGTGGTCCATCGGTTCCTCTGGAAACCCAACAACAGGCCATAGAGGTCGAGGCCTTCCCTTGATGTTGCCTCCTGGCAACATCTCCTGCCCCAAATGTGGAGGTTCCCCTCAGCCACCATGGCTAGTAGTCACTGATAGACTTGGCCTCCATAAATCTATGTACTCTCCTTTGAAAGCTGTTTATTCCTGTGGCCATCACTACTTCCTCTGGAGGTGAATTCCACATTTTAATCACTCTCTGTGTAAAGTAGTATTTCCTTTTGTCCATCCTGAACCTACTGCCCATCAGCTTCGTTGGATGCCCTCGAGTTCTACTATTTGGGGAGATGAGGGAGCGGTGGCGCAGGCAGTAAGACGCCTGCAGTAACAACATCAGCGAACAGCCACTATGGCTGTTCGAGACCCACCGCGGCCGGGGTGAGCTCCCAGCCCTAGTCCTAGCTCCCACCCACCCAGCGGCTCAAAAGCGCAATTGCAAGTAGACAAATGGGTACCTGCCCCTAGGTGGCAGGGGGCACCCTCCTCCTGATGGCGTGCGCCAGGAGTGTTGGCGGCGGTAGTAGTAATGGTGGCGGTGGTAATGGCAGCGGCGGAGCAGTTTGTGACCTGAGGATGCGGCGGCGACGGAGGCTGGATGGAGGTGGAGCTGTGGTGGAGTGACGGCATGACGACGCAGCGCGGCGGAGCCTGAAGGGACGAAAGCCGTAGCTGCAGTTGGAAGCGGCCGCATGCCGGAGGAGTCCATCGGGGGGGCAAGCCAGCTGGAGGAAGTCGTCGGCCCATCCTGGGGCGCCGAGAGCAACATCTGAAGCCCACCCAAACAATAAATAATGCACCGCTTGGGTGCTGGTAGGCAGCCCCTCCCCCATACGAATTGTGGCCCTAGGGAGGAATCAACTAGTATATATATGTAAACCGCTCAGAGACCCTCCGGGGTCAAGGGCGGTATATAAATCGAATGTAATAAATAATAAATAAATAATAAAATTTCTGTTTGTCAACTCTCTCTATCCCATGCATAACTTTATAAACCTCTAACATGTTCCCCCCTTAGTTGTCTCTTTTGAAAATGGAAAAGTCCCAGACTCTACAGCCTTTCCTCAGAGGGAAGGTGTTCCAACCCCCTAATCATCTTGTTGTCCTCTTCTGTACTACATATTAGCACTTTCCAACTCTCCTATTGGGTGTGCTGTGCACTCCATCAGCCATTGACCCATCAACCGCCACTCAAGAATACTTGCATGCCATTGGCTGGGTGCTGGGTCCGCTCCTCTCCCCCACCCACTACCAGCCTAGACACTCTTCCCTGACAGTATAAACTGCCAAAACGGCTGTCCCTCCTGACAAAGACACTTCTCCTGCTTGGCTCATGTGGGACTAACTTTTCCCTCAGTGGTTGTTGGTGTAGGACCAAAAACCCGGGTGGGGCAAGTTGGGAGAGAGCTACAGTCTCCCCGTCCCACACTTAGGTCTCGGTCATACACGCCAGGTCCACTTTTTGTTCTGTGATGATGTCCCGAAGGACTGTCGTCTTATTGTTGATGGACCTGGCGTTGCACAACACCAATGATGGAGAGGGGTTCCTCATCCTAGCCCCACTGCTGACCTCCCTCGGGATGGGGCATAGGCTGCTGAGGTCACCACAGCAAATTTATGCTGAGTGCCCAAGGCCAGGGCACCCGCCCACAGTCTCTTTCTAGAACTTGTTGTATTTATTTCTACAACAGGCCTTATTCCTAGTAGAGCCAACAGTAGAGACCTGGAAATGCCAATGAAAACATTTAAAAGAACAAACTAGAAATGAAATGGGGAACATGTGGCCATCCCTGAGCATCCAGCCACAGGGCCCTCTCTGCTCTCCTGTATTTCAGGAGTGGATTGGGCCCTCGTACTTGGTGGTTGGTTTTTGTTTTTTTTTACAATATAGTGAATGTTTGCAAAAGTTGTTTGTCACGCCCAGGGAATAATGGGTCGGGGCAATCCTCATCATGGAGTGCATGGGGGTGCTTAAAGTACCATCTGACAGGCTTCATGTATCAGGATATTACCCAAAGCTCCCTAATTAGGGGCAAGTGGTTTTCAAATTCTGGAACAAAAAGCTGTTTTCGTTGTAATTAAAACTTGATTCCTTAAGGATAGATCACATACATTTTTATTTCAAGCAGCATCTTTTTTCTTTTTCTTAAAAAAAAAAAAAAGCTTTAAAAACTAATTTCTACATTTAGGAAATGGAAGCCTTTGATCAGCAAACCCAATCTTTTGTAAATAAAGCTTCTCTGTTTCCCCGGGAGAAGTGCCAGGTCCTGAATACAAGGAACACTCCGCAGCTTTGGCCTCCTTGGTGCAGGCACACAACACCCTCCGGTGTCCTGCTAGAGAGCTGATTCTCAAGGCCTTGCCCACACAGAAAACTCCAGCTGCAAGCGAGGCTCCATCACAGTGGTGCCACGGTGGCATGCGCGGTGTGACTGTGTAAGCCAGGCTGCACAAGACCACCTCCCCAAGTCTGCCACAGAGATGCAGGGCCATTTTAAAGCCTTTTTTAAAACTTTAAAAATCCCTGGAGGGGCTTGATCCTGACGGGGGCCATGGAACGGAGGGCGAGGGCTCCTTCTCTCCCCCCCACACTGTTTTTAAGAGTGTGCAGCCATTTTGGCTCCTGAAAATGGCCTGGGGGGGAACAAGAGCCCTTCATCGCCCCGCATCACAGTCCCCAGCAGCATCAGGCCCCCACAGCGATTTTAAATGGCACCACTTCCTTGTGGTGGACTCAGGGATGTGGCATCATGTAGCTTGTCCCTGTGGTGTTCGGCAATCTGTGATGTGAGGTACCAGTACCACAGAAGAAATCTGTCATGCTTCTGAACAGGTCATGATAGAAACTCCTAAAATTATGCATCAGGTCATCCAGCAAAGCTGCTTGGCAGTAGATTCAAAAGTATTTATTATATTATATGCCCAGGTGGCCTGTGGAACTCATCGCAGCAAGGTGTGTAGTGGTTTTTATGGCTTTTAAAAAGGCTTAGACAGATTTGGAGAAGAGAGATATATGGTCAACTATCAGCCCTGTTAAGCCAAAAAAATTGAACCTCCATGGTCATGATGGATGTAATCTGAAAGCAACAGCACATACAGGGACACAGCAGTGTATACTGCTGTGTCCCTGTATGTGCTCTTGCTTTCAGTTTACATCCATCTAATCAGGAAGCAAACTCAGATTGGTGGTCCACAGAGAAATAGGTGCAGGGTTCCTTAAGGTCAGGCAAGTCTTCATCTGACACAAAGATTACATCTTTTGGGAAGTAAGTTCTAAAATTTCATGGAGGGGGGGGGTAGTAGGACCATGCCTGAGCTGCCCGAGTTTGGGAAACCAGACTTTATTGTGAGACCTGCGCAGCCAGTGGGGCAATCGCCCTGGGCCCGCGTACAGCAATCTGTTCGTTCTTCCAGATGTCAGGCAAAGTTCACACAGACGACATGCAATGAGTTAAAATTTAACAAATGGGTCTGGCTGCTGTGATTGAATCTGTCACCGGATGTGGGACACATTCCGGAAGACCTGGACAAATCCATCTCCCAAACCACACAGCTCCTTCGCTTCCGGGAGGGCATCACCCCTAGGTGGACTCCTCCGACGGCCTCCCCTCTCCAGACCGGAGGTCCCCTCATCCGAGCACTTTGTCTCCAGCGCTATTTCCAGCCAGATGCTTCTGGGAAAGCCTCACCCCGCCTCCTCCTCCTGCTTGTCCTCATCAGCTGGCATGCTGGGGTAGGCTGCATCTGAGCATGGAGGCTCCATTTAGTTGCCACAGCTAACAACCATTAACCGACTTCAGAAGCCAGTTTGGTATAGTGGTTAAGAGCACAGACCAGGTTTGATTCCCCACTTCTCCACATGCAGCTGCTGGTATGAACTTGGGTCAGTCATATGTTCTTTCGGAGCTGTTCTCTCATGCACAGTCCTTGAAAGAGCTCTCTCAGCCCCACCTACCCCACAGGATGTCTGTTGTGGGGAGGGGAAGGGAAAGGGATTGTAAACCACTCTGAGACTCCTTTGGGTAGTGAAGGGCCATGGGGTATGAATCCAATCTCCTCCTCCTCCTCCATGAATTTCTCTTGAACTCTTTTAATGCCATCTAAAAGAGCAGGCAGCACCCTGTCTTGTGGCAGTGAGTTCCATAAAGTCATATTGTGTTGGGCAAAGGACTTTTTTTGGGTGGAAAGTTGTCCTGAACTTGCTGCCAATCAAGATCTCTCAAGTCTCAAAGTCCACCCAGAAGGTGAACAGAAATATTTTCAAGTTGTATGAAGCAACCAGATGTTCCTGTCATTATATCTCTTCCATTTTCGTAGACCACATGCGGTATGGATATGGAATATGTGCATATGCACACAAAAGTGTGCATAGGTAAAGGTAAAGGTTCCCTTGCTCGAAAGCCAGTCGAATCCAACTCTAGGGTTGCGGTGCTCATCTCTGTTTCAAAGCCGAAGAGCCAGAGCTGTCCGAAGACGTTTCCGTGGTCATGTGGCCGGCATGACTAAACACCAAGGTGCACGGAATGCTGTTACCTTCCCACCGACGTGGTACCTATTTATCTACTTGCAATTTCTTGCTTTCGAATTGCTAGGTTGGCAGGAGCTGGAACTAGAGATGGGAGCTCACTCCGTCATGCGGCACCCGGGTCTCGAACTGCTGAACTACTGACTTTCCACAGCCTGCAGTTCAGCGTCTTAACCACTTGAGCCACCGCAGCTCCTAAAAGTGTGCATACCTTGAGCAAAAATGCTCTACAACTGTTAAGCCAACATGACTGATCTTTTTTGGGGGAGGGGTTAGTTGGTGTGTATATGCAGTCTCTAGACCACTGTCTGGGGAATCCTGTGCCTCCCCTCCCCACCCCCCACCCCCACGGAAGAGATCTTGCTTTTGGATGATTCACGGTGGACTGTGGTTTTAGTCTGGGGTTGTGTTTTCTGGTGTGAACTGCCCTGACTGTAGAGCACCCATACACAGACAGGGAAGAATGGTTTCTTCTGGCTCAGGGAACGGTCACAGGAGTTGGTGGTGGTGCCTGTACAGGAGCCGCTGTGGCGGGAGATAGAGACAGTGAGTAAAATCCAAGCCAGATCCCAGAGATCCCTGGAAGTGTGCAGGGGTTGCTCAACACAACCTCCTCAAAGCCGGGAGAGGGTTCTGGGGCTCTGAGGCTTCTCTGCCTTCCAAGATGGCCAGCAAAAACAGCATGCAGGACCCAAAATCCTGGAACTGTGTTTCGTTTGCAAAACGCACAAGAGAATCCGGGACAGGATTTGTTCTAGTGCAGAGAGCACACACCCGTCAGGCCTTCCCAGAGGACTTTCGGCAAGCCAGGCCCCAAACACGAGCGTGGCTTTTTAGTAGTCTGAAGAAGAGTAAACCCTTCAGGTCCCGCACCCTTCTCCAAGTGCTCTTCTGGAGGCTCTTCCATGGCGACGGAGGGCTCTTGCAGGTCCCCTCTGCCCTCCTCAGATCCTTCTCCTCCTCCTCGGCATGCAGGCGAGAGGAGCTGGTGATGAGCAACGGGCTGGTTCCGAACGCCGAGGCCGGGAGCACAGCTTGCCAGAGGGGCTATCGTGGTTGCAGAAGGAGCTGCCTTGGGGCTGTTCCAGCGGCAGCAGTCCCATTCAGTGGGTGGAAGCGGGGATGTTTGTGTGTGTGTGTGATGGGTGAAGCAACCTGGCGGCATCAGGGCCACCAGCACTTCTGTTGGCGGCGGGGGCGGGGGGGTGTCGCTCCTCATTGCTCACAGCCCCGGCAGCCAAGAACAGGTCCGATAGCAGAACCAATACAAGACCCCATTTGCCAGGAAGCATGGGGTGATTCACGGGGAAGCTGGCAGGAGGGCCACTGGGATGGACTCCAGCAAAGCCTGGGCCACGTGGACCCCGAGGGCTGCATGGAGCGGGGCTGTGGGCTGCGCAAGTGGATCTGGCCCTGGGACAAGCCAAGCAGAGGGACCCCGTGGCACCCCAATCCAGCCCTGCGGAGACACTCAGCTCAGTGGGGCGAACGGTGGCATTTCCTCACCCACTGCGTCCTCCCCCAAACTGCCAGCGGTGCAGGAAAAGACAACTCGTAAACTGACGCCAGTCACTGTTGCTGCCTGGTGATGGGTCTGAGCCAAGTGGCCCTGAGGCTCTGGCAGAGCTGCTAGAGCTCATTCCAGTTTGTTCCTGGCCCACCGGGTGTTAGATCGCGCTAACAAAGGACTCGTAGAGTGATTCAGCAAGTGATTCAGCTTTATTGGAAGTAACGAACAAGCACTCAAACGCATTAAGAAACCAGAACAAGAAACTGTGGGAGCTATGCTCCTTTTAAACATAACCGGGCTAGTGTAGCCACGCCTATTTACAAGTAACAACCAATGAGATTGCTTAGTTAAGGACCAATGGGAGTCTTTCCCTCGCAGGGAATAGTACAGTTCTGATTGGTCGCTGTTGCAGAGCGACCAATAGGAAGTCTGTTCAGAGGAGCCCTGGTTTGGCTCGAAGCTCAACATGAGAGTCCTATGAGGTGATTCATGTAATCGTTGTCAATACATTACACCGGGAAACGTCCCTGTCATTTCAATGGCCAACCCGCTTCTGGTGGTGGGCAGACAACCGTTCCCCTCTTGCCAGTCCCAGTGCACCCTGCTAGCGGGTTCCATTTGCACATGCTTCCTGCAGGCAGCAAGGAAGCCCTCTGCCGGCACGGCCTTCTGGAGACAGAGCCCCTCACAAGCAATGTTCCCTCTAAGCTGTGGAGTCTTGTGAGCAAAAATTCTACTTTGTGAGCTACTGTCATTAAAGCTGTGAGCGAGCAATTTGGCTGCTGCATAAATTAGTTTGCACTGGAGCCATCCTTCCTGAGCTGAGACAAAAATCTGTGAGCCGGAGGCTAAAAAACCGTGAGCTAACTCACACTAACTCAGCTTAGAGGGAACACTGCTCACAAGCGGCCCTGGCGGGGAAGCCGAAAACCCTCCAGCTCTGCCAAGATTGCCATGGTGCCGTCGCCTCTCTGCTTGCTTCTCCGGTCTCCTGCCTGGGACTGCCCAGGAGGCCTCACCCAGCAAAGGGCAGCTTCTCTGCCTTCACATTTTTCACTTGGAGGAGGAGAGTCCCAAGGTTTCAGTGACACAAGCTCCCTCCTCCCCCGTGCATGCGTGTGGGTGGGGAGTGGCTCACCCCAATGAGGGGTTGCTAGAAGGAAGGAGGCGTGCCCAGCGTGCACTGCCAAGAAGAGGCAATAAAAGCTTCATGAGGGAACCGGATTATTCCAAAAAGCACAAGATGAGACAGCTTCCTAAAGAAAAATGCCACATTTAGCTGTAGACTGGCAGTCCTGGCCCAGAGGGTTGGGGCTTCTAAAACTCGCATCCTGCACTTTTAGACAGCAAGTTTGTTGGAGCTTTCTTTATGAAAAATTGCAATTCAGCAGAGTTAAAAATACCTTAGCAATGCCAGAGAGCAATAATCAGACTCAGAGTCCATGTGTGTTTAAAATATAAAAGTTTACTACATTTCTAGCATAGGGAAAGGTAACTGGGAGGAAAATAACAAACAGAGCTATTCCCTACATCTTCACTCTACAAAAGACAGACTAGAAGAGGCAATGGCTACTCTCACACACGTTTCTTCAGAACAGCAAACAAAGAGGGGAAGAGAAGCCATAAAATGCAAAGACACTTTGACACTTTGCTTCCAATCAAGTTACTAGAAGAGGGATGCTTTTCGCGGGCTTGCAGAACTAAGCTAGCATTGGCTTATGCAAATACACGTGATTTCCTGTAACAACCAAACAGACATTTAACCCAATACACACTGAGTGTTTTTATCTTGAAATACCCAACAAAGTTGCTAGCCCTCAATCTCACTCTGACACACAGCTGGGATTCTACATCTCCTCTCCGGGAAGTGCGCTGAATGCACTGGCAACTGGGAAGGGCTTTGTGCTTGTGAAGGTCAGAGGAGAGCAACCAAACTCACCTTGTGCACACGCAAACTAATGAAGAGATGGGACACGTTTTCTTCCTGTCTCCTGCCTGATGCCATTAGAGGTGCATTGACACGTACGACCGCCTCAAGCCCCACAGGTGCTACTCTATCAACCCCTCCACACAATGGGCTGATTCACCTGACAACACTGGATGACTCGGGACTCAGGTCCATTTCATACGTGCACATGTTCTTCACACGAAGGCCACGTAATCCAGTGATGTTTTGTACATAATCACTATAGCTCTGCTTCCGGAGGTGTTCAATGATGGATTCCCACATGTGGTGCAGCCTTGAGCTCAATTCCTTTTAAGTGACATCTGTGCCTACCACTATGGCCCCAAGCACAGTTCCATACCAGGAAGAGCAGGATTGTGTCGCCTGTGCAAAGTGTGCAGATTAAGCTCACTTGCATGATTTCTTTTGCAAAATTAATTTTGTACCGCCCTGCTGGCAGTCTGCTTCAGCCACCCTTGTGGCTTCTGGGAGTCATTGTCAGGTTCCCCGTCAAATTACTCTTCACACACACTTTCTTTGGCGAAAGTTTTTTTAGAAGGTATCAGATGTTCAGGGTTCAAACTTGTTATGTATTACCTTATGTAGATCGCCTGAATGGAGAATGAGCCTGAGCTTCAGTTACAAGCTCCATAGATTCTCAGGCCAAGGAGAGCGTCCCGCCTGAGAAACTGCCTGAGCCAACAGGAAGAAGAGGAGAACACCACCAACTACCAACCACCACCATAGGGGTGCCGGTAGGTCTCCCCACCCCATACAAATATGTGGCCTTAGTCAGGGAAGTAAAATGGTGACAAGCACCGAATTGTAAGCCGCTCAGAGACCCCCCTGACAAGGGGGTTCGAGCGGGATATAAAGTTGAATGTTAAATAAATAAATAAAAAATTCCCAGCAATGTTCCCTCTAAGCTGTGGAGTCTTGTGAGCAAAAATTCTACTTCGTGAGTCACTGGCATTAAAGTTGTGAGCAACCGATTTGGCTACTGCATCAGTTAGTTTGCTCTGGGGCCATCCTTCCTGAGCTAAGACAAAAATGTGTGAGCCAGAGGCTAAAAAACTGTGAGCTAGCTCACACTAACTCAGCTTAGAGGGAACACTGATTCCTAGTATCCTAAAATCAACAACCTGATTGGCTGATGTTGTGGAACAGACCAATCAAGAAAGACTATGGCTTTCGGCGGGAACAAACCCTATTGGTCTTAAGCGCTCACTCATGATTGGACCTTAGTATTCTAGGGGTGTGGTTTAGCTAGTTCCAAATTGTATATAAGTTGGGATTGTTCTGCGTGTTTGTTGTGTTCTGAGCTGAATAAAGAAATCACTTTTGAGGAAAAGCTGCCTCAAGCCCAGTAGATAATAAAACTCTTTTGTCAGATCTGAAATAATAAGGCGGGAAAGCCAATGTATAACTAAAACCCCACATTCCATTCATACATGTCAGCACCACTAGCCAGACCCTGAGAGAATATATGGTCCGCCCCTAGCCAAACACAGACTGGTCTTCAAGGACGCTCCCGTGAGAAGAGCCATCTTTGAGGTGTCATAAAAGAGTTACCAAAGCAAAACTCCCTCATTCTACCAGCTACTGACCATTCACTCCCCCCTGTAGAATGCACTGGCAGGCAAGGGCCAGCGATAAGCACACCGGGTTAACTAGCGGCTGGAAGCAGAAGCAAGGGAAAGAGCAGATAGCCGTGGGTTCCAATACAGCAGGCACAGTAGCTCATATGGATACAAACACAATAACTCAAAGGCCCGAGCCTGACAGTCATCAGACATTCCACCCACAGATGTGTCCAGTTGTACCTTCTGCTGCCCGTTGCCTGCACATCTTGCTGTGTGAAGCAGACCCTTCGGACAGCAGCATAAGCATGACGGAGAGGCCTACGCTACAGGTGGGTAGGAGTGGTAGCAAGACCTGTGGCCAGTAGAGGCCAGGTGATAGCCGAAGCATTTAGTACCAGCTGGATCAAGATTGGATTCTCTCTCTCGTGGTCCAAGTGACACCTCGCTTTGTCCCAGTACCCCTCTACGCACCTCCTCAAATGTGGTAGACTCTCTTCCCACAGTGTGAAGACATATACAAATCCTCTACCACAACACATGTAAAAAACTCAGGAGTTGCTAACGTCCACTAGCTTAGATGGATTGTTAACAGAAATGCCATGTAATCCTTTCCTGGTAGTAAGCCCCATTCAAGAGGCCTGAGTAGGATTCTGAGTAGACCTGCTTAGGATTGCTTTCTTAGAGAAAGGCCTGGAGGAGGAGAGGTAATATGTCTCCATGTACCAAGCGCAGGGAACCAACCACCACTGACTAAGGTCTGGCAGTCCCAGGTTGGTATCCCCCACTCTGCCACGAAAGCTTGCTGGGTGACCTTGAGCCAGTCGTTTACTCTCAACCTAACTGACCTCGCAGGGATGTTGTGAGGATAAAATGGAGAGGAATACAACTTAAGCCATGTTGGGGGGAAAGGCGGAGAACAAATGAAGTAAATAAGTAAACCATAAAATGGTCCTCACTTACTTATGAGGGCCTGGAGACATCTAGATCCTTTAGACCTGGATCCCACTCAGTCATGCTCATGATAATTATAGATCTTTGTGATTAAACAATTGGCATTACAAGCTCGGGAGCCACAAGGAAGCTCTGTTTGGAAATTCCCCCCCCCCGGGTTCTCTGAGGCCCCCGACAGGTCAATGGCTCTTGTTCCCCTTCAGGAGAGCCCTCGTTGGGCCATCAGGAGGGCTTTCCCCTCCATTTCTGTTTGGGTTACTCTACAAAGCCATGTTTTCCTGCATAACGGAGGAGCCACCCAAGTGTGCATGGTGCAGCTTTCATCATCTGTGGGGGGAGGGGGTCAGCCACTAGACCGTTAGATATAATAATTAATCTTAACCTTTACTTTGCAGCTGCTCTGCACACCTAATCGAATTTCTTCTGGCTTCTAGATCTTTAACAGGCACTGGCTGTGCATGTTCAAAGTTTTGTCTGTCCAATCAGGATGAGAAACTTTTTAAACTGGAAGGGTAGTCTTCTTCGTCTGTTGCAACATAATTAAACAGGAGCCCAGTGGCACCTTAATGATTAACAACATTTGTTCCAACCTGGACCTCAGCGTTCCTATTCCATGCTGCAAGTGAGCCTGCAATTGCACCCAAGGCACTGCAACCCCCCAATATATTGTGGGCCTGGGGTCAGAATCAAGGGGCTTTCCTTGCTCTCACTTCCAGTAGGGGTGATTGCCCTCCCTCCGTCAAAAGGTGCCACCACCTCGTATGCCATACGAGAAGGAAGGGTTTAGCATAATTTTCTCCTTTCCACAGGGAGAACATAAGAACATAAGAGAAGCCAGTGTTAGATCAGGCCAATGGCCCATCCAGTCCAACACTTTGTCACGCAGTGGCCAAAAATACCAGGTGCCATCAGGAGGTCCATCAGAGGGGCCAGGACACTAGAAGCCCCCCACCTGTGGCACCGCCCCTCAAGCACCAAGAATACAAAGCATCACTTGCCCCAGACTGAGAGTTCCTATCTATACCTTGTGGCTAATAGCATTTTATTTGCCACAGCCTGTGTTCCCTTTTATCAACCTGAGATTAGCTTTCCACCACTTAAAAGAATCTTTCTTACCTTTTACAGCTTCCATTACTTTGTTTGTTAACCATGCAGGCTTTTTTCTATACCTATTTGTGCCTTTCCTAACCTGCGGTATATACATTTTCTGAGCTTCTAGGATTGTAGTTTTAAATAGTCTCCAAGCTTCCCCAATGGTTTTGACCCTTTCTGCTTTTCCTTTCAGTTTCTTCCTCACATGTTCCCTCACATCAGAGAAGTTACCCCTTTTAAAGTTAAAAGTGGTTGTGTCAGTCTTTTGGGGCAACTCCCTATTTATACAAATGTTGAACTCAATAACATTATGATCACTGTTCCCAAGCGGTGCAATCACTTTTACATCTCT
>NW_015169843.1:61871-69731 GCF_001447785.1 Gekko japonicus | reverse complement strand
TGTTTCCTCTTGACCCTCATGCTCCCTGACAGTGGCGGGGCTGCCATATTCAGAGTGGGACATATCTAACAAGTCTCCAAGAGTCTTCTCCATGTGCCTAACTGACTGCCTCTGCTTCTCCAGGTCTGCCACCTTGGCCTCAAGGGAGCAAACTCATTCCCTGAGAACCAGGAGCTCCTTGCACCGGGCACAAACTCAAGACTTCTGTCCAGTGGGCAGACGGTCATACATGTGACACTCGGTGCAAAACTGGGTACAGGTTTTGATGGATGCCAAGGACTGGAACCGGAATCTTTTTTCAGGAGGCTGAGATGAAACACAGAATGCAATTTCCTCAAGTTTTTAGGCAGATCCAGTTCCACAGCAACATCATTGATCACCCTTTTCACCGGAAACGGACCAATATACTTCCAGCCCAGTTTTTGACTAGGGCGTAGCAGCTGGATGTTTTTAGTAGACACATAAACTGAGTGTCCAGGCTGTAGAGCCCAACCCTCCACCCTTCTCTTATCAGCCTGATATTTGTATGCCTCCTTGACCGCATTCAAAGTCTTACACAGTAGAGGCCATGAGTCCCGCAATTGTTTACACCATAGCGCCGCATCCCCCTGCCCCAAGTCGACATTCCTTTCCAGAAACAGGATGGGTGGGCTATCATAACCATACAAAGCTTTGAAAGGGGACATGCCAATAGAGGAGTGACACGTGTTGTTATAACAAAATTCGGTCAGGGGCAAGAGGTCGACCCAGTTGTCTTGTTGATAGTTTATAAAACAACGGATATACTGCTCCAAGGTCTGATTGACCTGTTCCATTTGTCCATCAGTCTCTGGGTGATAAGCGCTGCTCAGGCCCCTCTCCACCCCCATCAGTTTCATTAGCTCCCCCCAGAACCGAGACATGAATTGTGTCCCCCTGTCAGAGACCACCTTGGTGGGGAGCATGTGTAAACGCACCACGTCTCGGAGAAATGCTTTTGCTAGTGCCTTAGCCGTTGGCAGGGAGGCAAAGGGGATGAAATGTGCTTGCTTGGAGAACAAATCCACTACCACCCATATAACAGTCATCGCTTTACTCTGGGGAAGATCAGTAATAAAATCCATGGAGTAATAAAATCCTCCCAGGGCCGGCTTGGCGTAGGTAGTGGGTGCAACAGACCCGGGGGTTTCCCCGGTCTAGGCTTACTGATGGCACAGATCTGGCATGGCTTGACAAAGGAGGAGAGATCCTTACGCATCTGCGACCACCAAAACTGACGTTGCAATAGCTGAAGAGATTTAACGAAACCTGGGTGTCCCGACAGTTTGGAGCCGTGCACAGCTTGTAACACCTCTCCCCGGAGTGAAAGGGGAACAAATAGTTTATGTCCACGATACCAACAGCCATCAGTTCGTAGTTCAAAATCACCCTCTGCTTCAAGCATGGCTTTTCGGCCTCCGAGAAGGCGGAGGCGAACTTACTGTGCCAAGCTTTCTCCCCGCCCCTTCTGGCTGGGGAGCGTCACAGGGGGTTCTGCGTCACAGGGGGTGGAGTAGTGTGGCGTGCTTGGCTGCGTGTCATCACTGCCCCGCCCAGATGTGAAGGCGTGAACACCGAGTCCAAAACAACTTCCCGTTGGCTATCGTGTTGGGGTAGGTGGGACAGAGTGTCAGCCAGTGAGTTCGCTGAGCCGGGGAAATGATGGACGGTGAACTGGAATTTAGAAAAGAAATCAGCCCACCGGAGTTTCTTGGCATTAAGACACCAAGGTGTTTTGAGCGTTTCCAAGATCTTATGATCAGTCCACACTTCGAATGGGACTCGCGCCCCCTTCAGCCAATGTCTCAAGGTGGACAGGGCGAGCTTTACTGCCCCACCTCCTTTTCCTAAACAGACCAGTTATGCTCAGTGTCATTAAACTTCCTTGACACATATGCCAAAGGATGAAGCAACCCGTCCCCACCCTCCTGGAGGTTCCCCCCCCCATGGCAACATCCGATGCATCAGTTTGCACAATGAACTTTTTCGTTTCATCGGGGTGGGCGAGGACTGGCTCCGAGGTGAACAATGCTTTGAGGCATTTGAAAGCCTCCTGACACTCCTTACTCCATTGCAACGCCAAGCCTGGCTTCATAGCGTCTGGGCCCTTCCCCTTAGTCTTTAATAAATCTGTCAGGGGTAAGCTGACCTGGGCAAAATTGGTCGAAAAGTTTCTGTAAAAGTTCGTGAATCCGAGAAAGGATTGGAGCTGGCGTCTCTGTTGCCGTCTCATAGGTGGCGGTGGGGCAGCGTGCCTGCTGGTGCCGGCTTCCCTTTGACCGGCAGACGCGAGCGAGGTGACCCTGTTTCCCACAGGTGTGGCAAGTCGTGTCGTGGAATCGGCAAGATTTACGCTCGTGTGCCTCGCCACAACTGGCGCATGAGGAACGGCCTGTGGTCTTTCCAGTGGGTCCTGAGGCCACAGGACCTGGTGGCTTTCAGCACGAGGGCAGCCAGACGAGATGGACGTCCTCCTCCTCCGAGTTCTCGGGGCCTGAGTCAGGGAGCACGAGGTGAGATGCTGCCGGCGGACGGTCGCCGTAGGAGGCCTCGTGGGTGATGGCGAGTTGTAGGGCCACATCGATTTTGATGTCGGCGGTGCCTATCATCATCCTCCACAGCTTCAGGTCGCTGATGCCCCACGCAAATTGTGTCAAGAGGTTCTCCTTCACCTTGGTGAAGGCACAGTCCATAGCCAGCTGGCGCAGGGCCACCATGAAAGCCGCAGCCAACTTGCCCGGTTTCTGGATGCGGCCCTGGAACTCGACCCGCCTCGCGAGCGTGGTTGTCCGGGGCGTGAGGTAGCTCGTCAGGGTGTCGACGATCTCCTCGTACGAGCACTCAAGGATTGATCGGGGTGCAAGGAGGCTCTTTGAGAGGCGAACCGTGTTCACTCCACAGGAGCTGAGGAGGAGGGCTCGTCTTTTGCCTGGGTTGGTCACCTCATTGTAGACGAAGTGGCAAGTCAGTTGGTCGGTCCACGAGTCCCAAAGTTCGGGATGGGCTGGATCGAAGATATCCAAGTTCCCCCGAGCAGAGGCAATGGTGTAGCGTTAGTGGGGAGCGGTGTTCCTTGATGCGGTGCACTATGTGGTGCTGCTTGAAAGCGATGTGGGGTGCATTTGCTGGAACGATGCTCGGTGCTGGCTGGGATACAAGCCAGGCCTGGCTCAGCGGGATCCCACCTTCATCGCCACTATAAAGTACTGGGTTCGCCGCATGGAGGAGTCGGACAACGACATGCTTTTGCACACGTTTATTGTACTTCACTCCAACTAAGACTAACTCTATATCCACCCAGGATCCCCTATTCCCATTGGAGGGTTTGAATGTCCCGCCAAAGTGGCTATTGTTTGGGGCTAGGGGAAACCAGGTATGTTCAGAACTGTATGGGACTGACTACCCCTGCTGCCCAGACCTCCCGACCCCAGACTGCTCTCAGTCCAGCCCTGATGAGGACTTTAGGAGCAGGGGATCACGTTTCTTCCAACTTAAAAAAAAGCGCCTCGAACCAGAGCACTTTAAACCCCTCCCAGGCATCCGTCTGAATGCACCCTATGTGTGAGTCACTGGAACACTGTATTTAGAATTCTGATTCTGTTTCTGTAACCTTTTACTTTTGCTTCTTGCCTAATTTTAGCAAAGTTAAGAGTTTCATCAGTCATCCTTCAAGTCTTTTCATTTCTTTTGGCTACAGGAACAGTCTGCAATGGGACATGAAATAGTAATAAAACTATGCATGGGGCGGAGAAAGTACATTGAGGCTGCATTTACACACGGTTGGATCCTGGCATGCTATTGTACTGTGGCAATAATTGGCAATTGGACTGTCTTGTTCCCGCTGTTTTAAATGTAACAACAGCACAGTCCAGAAAGCGTACATGCACCCTGAGATATCTTTTTATTTATTTGCTTACTTCATTTACACCCTACTTTCCCCCCAATGGGGACCCAAAGTGGCTTGCATTGTTCTCCTGTTCACTATTCTATCCTCACAACATTAACCGTGTGAGGTAGGTTTGTTGCGCAGCGCGTCTGAAGCACTCTTTCAGCAATACCAGCCACCAGGACTTTTCCAGCCACTCCAGCACTCACCAGCATCCACTGCTGTGGAGGTCCTATATAGCACCACACTTTACACAGTCCAGTGGTACACTATATACAGGTTTATTCACAATATATACACTCCACCGACAAAGTGCTCTGCCATACATCACAACCACGAAGAGAGAATAGGGAGGTATAGCATGTCCACTTATATACATAGCATGTCCAATCAGCTTCATGCTGAGTCATAATTACTGACCTCATTTCTTATCTGGTCAGAACCGGTTAGGACTTGTTAGTTGCAGCTTGCCAGCTGTCACTTAGATCCTACTGATCTGAGTGCTGACTATTAACTACCAACACTCCCCCTTAAGATTCAGCATGCAAGATCATGTTCAGATTCTTCCTAAGGGTTAAGAACTTGGTTTCGTCTAAACTTATGCTCAGAGTGTGTGGCTGGCCGAAGGTTATCCAGCCAGCTTCCATGACAGAGTGGGGATCTGAATCTGGGACTCTCAGATCCTAATCTGATACTGTAACTACTACACCACACTGTCTTTTTCTCCCTCTCCCAAAATACCTCAGGGTCACCCTATGAAATGGATGGACAGTAGATCCCAAACAAATAGAGGTGCATATTCACAGTGCACAGATCATCCACAGATGTAGCAATGACCTATACAAGTTTGGATGGTTCCCAAAGGAAGGGAACATACCCATGGAGGAGAGGTCTACCCCTGGCTATACTGGCATGGGCCGTTACCTGGAAACTTCTGAAAAGTGTCTAGTTGGCAGGTGTACAGAACTAGATGCTGCACTAGATGGACTCGTGCTCTAATCCAGCAGAGCTCTTCTGATGTTCTAATGTTTCACCACAACTGCAAGCCAGTATGATGAAGAGATTAGATTGTCAGACCTTAGTCCCCACTCTGCCATGGAAGCTTAGTGGGTGACTTTGGGTCAGTCACTCTCAGCCTAACCTACCTATCAGGAGAACAAAGTTTGAATCCAGTGGCACCTTTAAGACCAACAAAATAAGATTCCTGTGGGTTAGCATATATTAGCCAAAGAAGATTTGTGCTCAATTACCTCTGGACCTAAATTCCTTATTATGTGTCTCTTATTCTGTCAAAAATAATTTCCCCAGCAATAATTCTATAGGACTATTGTGAAACACTGTCCTGTTCTTCTCTCTGTCTTTTTCTTTACTTCTGAGCTTGCTACAACACCTTTCTTATCCCTTAATTCCTTAATCTCACTCTCTGTTTACTCCAACATTATTTCACTCCCTGCAACTGCTAATTCTGCTCTAGCCAATTGTATAGAGAATTCACCCTCGGAAGATTTATGTCAGGATTCCCACTGTTTACCTCAACTCCCTCCTTTTTTACTAGAAAAATTACACCTGAAAGACGTGTGACAGATTTCACACCCTAATGCTGATTGGTCAGTTCTGGGGGTCTCTGAGGTTTGTGCTCTAGGCAATCGCCTAGTTGACCTAATGGTAGCACCAGCCCTGGCTGCAATTCACACATGCATCAGCTGCCAGACTTCAGCGACAGGTCTCAGCAGGTCTCCTACACAAAGGCTTCCCCCTGTCTTGGCAGGCTTCAGATGCTGACTTTCCCTTTCTTCTGAGACACACTCCTCCAATCTCTTCCTGTGCACCAGGCCTTGAAGGGAGACTTCTACCAGGCAGCAGAGGGAGGAGGAGAAAACCCAGCTGGATAAGCCGGTGGAAGTGGTGGCCTGCCATCCTGCTGCCTTCCTGGCATGAGGATCCCAGGCCTGACACTGGCTCTTGGCACACAGGCATCCTGTCTAGAAAGCCATCCATTTCACTGCTACTCTTTCTTCCAGTCCCTGAAGTCACAGTGGAGCGTTCTTCTAGGCATGTGCAGAGCATTCCTCACAGTCACTTTCCACACATCAGGGTAGGATAAACAGCTGCAATCAAACCATAGGTACAGATATAGCTATACTGTATTTATTCATTTAGTTTATTTATAACCCTCCTTTCCCACTGAGACTCAAGATGGATTGCAGAGTTCAGGAAGAGAAAAAAAAAAGTAATCATACATTATAGGACAGTGAATGAACGATGCGATGGAACTAGGAATATAAAACAGAATGCCAGTGCTACTGTACTAGACCGAGAAAGCAAAATTAAATTACAATGTAAACAGCCAGCTGCCCAGGCTGACATTGTGTGAGCAATACAGAGTGTGGGACAACAAAGGTACAGGCCACACAGGAACCCCCCTCCCCCGTGTGGACTTTCCCTTTCCAGACTGTTCTGTCTCAATACAGATCAATCGCATCATAAGAAGACTCTGGCAAGTACTTGGAAGGGAGACCTCCAAGGAATACCTGGGCCAGGACGCAGAGGCAGGCAATATCAAGCCACCTCTCTGAAACCTCCAAGCCCCACTAGGGGTCACCAGAAGTCACCATGACTTCCAGGTTCACAAGCACATACACACACACGCACACACACAAAAATACTAACCAAAAAAAGAAGAAAAGAAGAAAAAGAAGACCCTCCCGAACATTCTGTTGTGCATGTTTTGCGAAACAATAGGACTGTGCGAAACTTCCTGACTTGCCCAGGCAGGTCATTCCACAAGGCAGGGGCCACAACAGAGAATGCACCTGAGCGGGCGGCTGCCAGTCTCCCCAGATTGCAGGGAAGAACTTTCAAAAGGTTCTGTACAACAGAAGTGGGCATGCACATGTGCACATATTGTTTGCTATTGCTGTTGTCTGCATATCTATATTTGTACAGGTATGCAAACAATCTTAATTCACATAACATATACGGGACACAGAATTCAGCAGTGCTTGGCATAGGGTTGCCAGTCTCCAGGTGGGACCTGGGGATCCCCCAGAGTTACAGACGACAAAGATTAGTTCCCCTGGAGAAAGCGGATGATTTGGCGGGTAGACTGTATGGCATGGCACCCCACTGAGGTCCCTGCCCTCCCCAGGCTCCACTCCCAAATATCCAGGAGTTTCCCAAACTAGATCTGCCAACACTACCCCCTCATCCCCTGCCAGTGGCCTGGTTCGGGGGTGGCAAGGAACCGTATTTTGAGGCATCATTTTGTTTGGGGCCAGAGCAGGCCTCACAACCCCAGCCTCAGCCCAGAGGGCCCCATGAGGGCGGACGGAGACTCAGACAAGGTCATTTTCCTCCCTGTTTAAAGGCATGAAGTCACACCTGCAGGTTGGCTCTGGGAAAGGAAGCCTTCCTCACTGGCAGGAGATCTCAGGCAAAAGAGACTCCAGCTACCCCAGGTGACGTGAGAACGTCATCGTTATGGCTAAATGCCTCCCGGGCTCTCAGATGGTGCTGCTCACTTTTCTTTATGAGAAGGGGGGGCCGCTGGGAGGGAGGGAGATCTAACACGTTGAGGCAGGCAACATGAGATGCATTCCCCAGCAGAGGCCAGTGGGTCTGTTCTATCTGTTGGGAAAGAAACGGATGGGATTTACCTTTTTGCTGCTCACTTACTCTCTGCCAGGAAGCCTGCAAAGGAATCTTGAGTCAGTCACCCTCTTCATAGCCTGACCCGCCTTTCAGGATTGTTCTGAAGTAAAAACAGAAGACCAGAGGATGACATAAGCCTGCTTGACCTCCTTGAAGGAAGGGCCAGATAAAAATGGGGTCAGCACACTGAAATATAGATGCATAGAGTGATTAGCTCATGTTTATTAAGTGGTTTCAGCTCCAAAACTAAGACAAACTTGCAGGGTCAGAGTCCTGCTTATATTCATGAAACATCCCACACCCAA
>NW_015169843.1:58246-61642 GCF_001447785.1 Gekko japonicus | reverse complement strand
TTGGGGTGGGGGGGCTTTGCGGGGCTTCCTCGCACTCTCGCCAGCCTTGCAGGTCCACCGCCGGGCCCCTCATGGGAGCCGCAAGGCCGCAGGGGAGCCGCAAGGCCGGCGGCGGCCGGGACCGTTGTGTTAGTCTGTTGCTGCAAAATAGTCCAAGAGTTCAAATAGCACCTTTAAGACTAACAGCACCTTTAAGACTAACCTTTAAGACTAACTGAGTGGTGGGTGTGGCCTTATGACACACTTCCGGTGATGTCAGGGGGTGTGGCCTTATGACACACTTCTGTTGATGTCAGGGGGTGTGGCATATGCTAATATTATGCTAATGAGTTCCCCTAGCTCTTTTTCTACAAAACGACCCCTATTGGCTACTACTAGGATCCGGATCTATCTATTGGTTCATTCTAGGATCCAAGCCTTCTATTGTGATGAGCTCCAAGCTACGCTATTTTGCATGTTCGCTAGTGAGCCCTTTCGCAAGTACGGTTCCATCATGATACATAACACACACCATCTGGAAGAATGTTCAAAATGCCATTAAAAAGAAAGGCCACAACCTTAACTTCCCAGCTAATCTCTAAAATATGCCAGTCCAGGAGGGCAGGTCTATCTCCACTGTTGCCATGCAAGCCTATCAATGTGTTTTTATTAACTGTACTGTGCAAAGGGACTGTACAACATGGTGACCTAAATATACCTGTTGAGACTGCACACCTGAGAGAAGAGAACCTTCCTTTGCGTTGCTGTTCCCGTGGTCCTTCAAGGTTACCTGCCCTTTTACCTGATGTGAGATGAACCAGTTCCTTTGTCTGCATAATGCCATGCCATTCCCAAGCATGAGGACAGAAAGCTCCAACCGCCATTAGGAGCCCTATTTGACACACATAAGCAACCACTTTCCTCCTCCTCCAGCTACCTACAACTCTGCACATACTCAAGAGACTCTCCCTGCGGTTGCTTGGCAACTAATCATTCTCCCATCAACGACCCGGCTAGGGCCATCAAGAGACAATAGCCTTAGCCTGGTGACTCATCTCACCTTCATCCAGGTGCCAGCTTCCAGTCTAAGTTTCTAGATCTCAATATTGACCACTCCTTAGTTCCCCTCCCCTCTTCCAGCCAACCAATAGTATGTTTTATGGGATGGACTAACAAGAGGTGTCACAGAGGGATGTGGCCAGCCTAACCTGCCCCCCCACCATGTTATAAAAGGTGCTACCCGACCACATGGTCTCTCTCTACCTCTCCATGACCCCTACCGAAGCTTTAACCCTCTTATGTCCCACTTGCTATCCAAATACCCTACCTCCATCTTTAAACTCTAGATCTGCAGCTAGAGTCCACGTGGTTCTGTCGGCTCAGAGCACGTGTTTCCCATTTTCTATTCTTAACCCCTCCATTCTTCCATTGGAACAGTTCAATCAGCGAGGACAGGTAACTATTGCCCAATCAACGAATATCCTGCTAATGCAAATGTGCTTATGATCTATCTTTATTTCCTAGAATCTGTATATGTGTGTGTGTGCTTGTGTATTGTTTGAAGTTTCCAGTAAAAGACATTATATTTGACCAATTACAGTATCCGTGTCTGTTCTGGTAACTACAGTAAAGGCGGGACTTCTGTATACAACGGTGTTCGCTCCCTGATTTGCCTATTGCCAATTAATAAGCATAATTTTCCCGATATTAATTAAGAAAGCAAGGCAATTTGGCTAACACCACACCACAACCGGTGGAATGGGATATTCATCACACTCGTACTCCAAACTGAACTGTTGACACGCAGGGCTCTGGCGCTCCTCCTGGAGGCCCGCTTCACTCTCACCCTTGCAAGGACCCGCCAAGGCTCCCAGACCAACCAGCAAGCTGCTTTGGCCTTGTCCTCTGTCTTCGGCCCACCTCCCTTCTCACCAACCAGCCAGCCAGGCTGAGGGGTGGGACCTGCCTTCTGAGCTGCGGGGATCCTTTGGGGACTCCCAGTAGCCGCAGCACTGATGGAGGGAACTTGGGTGCCCCGACTCCATTCCTGGGGACCACGCCCCAGTCCACGAGCTGGCATAGCGAGAGGGAGGTGGAGGGGCAGAAAGGACACACTGGAGGCACAGGCAGCCCCAAGCAGCAGCAGCAGCCTCTGCTGCGGCTTCCTTGGTCGGGACCTTTGGGGAGTACAGGTGAGCAGTCTTCTATGGACCAGGTAAAACCATCCCTTCTGTTTTCTGCTCCCCACAACATTTTACAACTGATGTGACTTCCTATCGCAATCATCACGAGGAGGGGGCACATTTGGCACCTGCTGGCAGCCCCTCTTCTACACTGCTGGGCTTAGGATCCCTCCCCTTTCCTGGCCACTGTCAGGTAGCCCTGTCATAGATCTGGAATGTGGAGGGGTGCCCTCCTCCTCGTTCTCATCTCTTCCCTGCTCTGCTTATGTGCGCTATCTCAGGCTTGACCTTGCTGTCTCCAGCCGCAATTAACTCTGCTGGGAAAGTTAACGGCTTTTGCGCTTTGCCTGCTTGCTTCTGCCCGCGCACGCGAACTATAATCATTGGCTTGCTCCTACCGGGGGGATGCTTGATTCTACTATAAGTCTGAAGCCCTTATACTGAAGGCTATTCTTGACACAAGCTGTACACGTGTTCTTTAGTACTGGAACTCCTAATAAACAGTTATCTCCTTATGAAGCCCTGTGTGGTGTAACCTGACTAAGAAACCTGAGAGCCACCCCCATTGACTGGCGGACTGTCAAGAAGGTCAGGAGGAGCCCAGAATCAGCACTTGGGATGCCATCTTGGGACAGGTGCCATACCCCTCTTGATCCACCAAGCTGCACATGACCCAAGTGCAGAAACCCTTCTGACCCAGCCGGCCCCAGCAACCCTCCATGTTCTGCTGCCTGCCTGTGGCTGTGCTGCAGATGGGCGGGGGGGGGCTTTGTCGGGTCAGAATACGCTCAGTTCACAGGGGCACAAGCTGTGCAGGTCTGGCCAAGCCCCTAGAAGCCCCACCTTGCTCAGATCCTACCGGGGTCCCCCCCCCCCGACCAATTTTGCAAAGGGGGATGCCAGTGCTGGCTGACTGCTAATTATGGCAACATGTTGCCTCAGGCTGGTGCCTCCACGGAGGAACTGCTTGCACTCGAGTAGGACTGAATGACTGGCACCAAAGGGAAATTCCCACAACCTCCAACGGTGCAAAAGTTGACAGGGCTAAATGGGAGAGGCAGGCAGCGCAGAGCCCCAGAGTGGGTGATCGGGGGTAGTGGGGCCAGAGAGATGCCAGGAGGGCAGAGGCATCATGGGGAAGCCGGTGAGCCATTTCAGAGGTTCCAAATCTCCAGCCCCCTTTTCAGGAGGTTCTGAGAGAAAGCGTCCTCCCGCCTGGGTTGCATGAAGACTG
>NW_015169843.1:52685-54689 GCF_001447785.1 Gekko japonicus | reverse complement strand
ACTCTGCTTAGGTCCAATCAAACCTTCTGTATATAGTTACATTGTATCAGGGGTCATTTCGTAGAAAAAGAGCTAGGGGAACTCATTAGCATAACTCATTAGCATATGCCACACCCCCTGACATCAGGGGCCCGGCGGTGGACCTGCAAGGCCAGCGGGAGTGCGAGGAAGCCCCGCCAAGGCCCTCCCTGGCCCCAGGCAGCCAGGGGTGGGGAGAGGCAGGGAGGAAGCAACTTACCCTCCCTCTTCTCCTGCCTCCTCCTGGCTGAATGAGGGCTGGAAGCGGGGCGGCCGGAACCAGGGGGCGGGGCTTCGTCATGTGCCCCGCCCCCCTGCACCTCACCCGGGGGACCTGCGTTCCCCCGCGTTCCCCCCCGAAATGACCTCTGCATTGTATATACTTCACTACTGGAATTGTATACCTTTGAGTGCAGCTCTTTGCAGAGCAGTCCTGAGCTGAGCAATGTTTTGAATAAAGCCTTCTTTGTTTGGCAATCGTCTCCCGCCTCAATACTTACGATGCACCACTCAACCTATAGATATTTCACAGGAAGATGGTATATTGGTAACATCTCTGATTTTGCTCATGTTGGCATTCCATTTGTATCCACATGCGCACGATTGTCTGACTCCCTTGAGAACTCAAATACCAGAATGAAATGTGGTGTGCATGTTCAGGACACAGTTCTATGCACCAGGTTCAAACACTACCTTGGTCCTGGGGACCAGGGAAGACGTCAAGCACCTGGGAATGCACCTGTTGGCTTTGCACCCAACAGCTTCCATTCAAAGAAGTCAAGTTTATTGAGAACATGAGAGTATGCAGATATCTTAACCATTTCGTGTTAGAACTAACATAAAGCGCACACAGCAAACAGTTATACATTGTTCAAGGAGACCCCCCTGATGGCCCAGGGCCAATCAGAGGCCAGGTAGAGGCCCGCCAAACTAACAGGTCACTTTTCCCGAGGGAAATACTACACCAGGCACTGAAGGTCAGACAGAGATAAAGGAAACTGAGAAGACACCACAGAAAAGAGACGTAACATTCCAGAGTCGCCCCCACTCCCGTGGCAGGCAGGGCTCGAGGGAGGCCTAGCTGATAGCACCCTCTCCTGTGAAACATAAGAAATTCACAGATAACCTCAGTATCCATGTTCATGGCAACATTTTCCATTTCAAAAATTTGGGTTCTGGGGGGATAGGCATGTATATGAGAAGAACACTACCCCTCCCACATTTTCTTCTTTTGTTATGAGACCCAGGGCATAGCTGAGTAATGGACAGTCAGTTTTCTACTTGGATGGTGGGCTGAGCTGTAGGGTTGCCAATCTCCCAGTGAGACCTGGCAATCTCCCAGCATTACAGCTATTCTCCAAAGATCAGTTCCCCTGTAGAAAAGGGCAGTTTTGGAGGGTGGGCTCTATGGCATTATACCATACCAAAGTCCGCCCTCCTTAGGCTCTACCCCCAAATCTCCAGGAGTTGTCCTTCAAATGCTCGCAGATCGATCCCTTTAAAATCTGCTCCAGTATCTTCCCTGGGACAGAGGTCAGACTGACTGGCCTGTAATTTCCTGAGTCATCCCTCCTCTCTTTTTTGAAAATTGGATAACATCTGCCCTCCTCCAGTCCTGTGGCACGTCTCCCGTCCTCCAAGAGGCCTGGAAGATGATGGTCAAAGGCTCTGCAAGCTCTCTAGAAAGTTCTCTGAGCACTCTTGGGTGCACACCCTCTGGTCCAAAGGATTCAGTGCAGCCAGGTGCTTCTCAACTACCTTTCTGTCCATGTCAACCAGTAGCCCAGATGCTGTGACTTGCCTACTACTATCTCTAGATGAGCCTGCTCTCTTCTTCAGGGAAAAAAACTGAGGCAAAATAGGCACTGAGCCTTTCTGCTTTCTCTCTGTCCTCTGTCAGAGTTTCTCCATTTCCCCCCAACAGTGGTCCCATCACCTCTTTTATCTTGCATTTGCTCCTCACATATCTGAAGCAGATTTTCTTGT
>NW_015169843.1:17212-50393 GCF_001447785.1 Gekko japonicus | reverse complement strand
CTGCTTTTTACTCGTGAACACTGTGGGAACACAATCAAAGAAGGAAATTTTTGGACCATAAGTTTATTTTATAACCACTGGGCTAGTGATTGCACTTTAAAGGTCTTATGTGCATATTTACCCTGTGCCTGGTGATTTTAGTTTTGAACAATTTACTTTATGGTCCTTATTGAATCTATATTTTGTATATATTCCTGATTGTGTTTATGTGAATATAATTATTAACCATCTTGCCACATATGTATGACCTCTGAGGAAGGCCTATTTGGCCGAAACACATAAGGTCAACTTTTTAAGCCCTTGATATTGTTATGTTTTGTATACATTGGTTGTAAATGGGCCCCTATATATGTTTTAAGATTTGTTATTGTTAATAAATACATGTACCTCTTTTTATTTTTTATGGAAAGGTTTTGATATTGGCCCTCCTTTTCACTAACCTTTGTTTGGTTCTGGACCACCACCAACACAGCCAGTGGTTCACCTCCATTATTGTCTGCTCCTGTCTTATTCCCCTTCCTGTGACAGGAAGGATCGAGGAGAACACCACCCGTTCCCCGTTCCCTTCAGCTTCCTCCCGAGAGCAGATCAGGCTACCCTGGGGTATCCAGGTCCGGGCATCCCATTCTTAGGGAACTGATTACACTTCCAAGTGGGTCCAGAGCTGGAACAGCCTCTCTTCCTAACATCCCCCCCACACACACACACTCCTGCCGTCTATAGAATTACAAATGCTAGGTGGGGAAATTCCTGGAGACTTTGGGGGGGGGTGGAGCCTGTGAAGGCGGAGTTTGCAGAGGGGAGAGAGCTCAGCAGGGGACGCTGCCAAGAATCCCACCCTCCAAAGTTGCCGTTTTCCCCCCAGGGGAAGTGACCTGTGTTGTCTGGAAAGATGGTGTTAGTCTTTAAGGTCCTGTCTTGTTCATTTTCATTCGGGTTTGTTTGCTTCTTCGTTTTTTTAATAATAAGGCCATTATGAGCAACGATTTGCATTTGCAGTGTGAGTCAGTTGTAGCCAGGGCTATTTTTGGGCACCCAACAGCAGGAACTCATTAGGATTGGCTACATTAGGGGTGTCTGGCCTAACATGCAAAGGAGTTCCTGCTACAAAAAAAGCCCTGGGTTTTGACAACAAGGTAAACAGAATAAGAAGCAAAAGGTGGGTGTGGCTGGATGACCACACTTCTGGCAACATGGGGGTGTGGCCTAATATGTTAATATGATGTGCTATTAGGGGTGTGGCCTAATATACTAATGCGTTTCTGCTGTTGGGTGTGGCCTATTATGCTAATGAGTTCCTGCTGGGCTTTTTCTACAAAAAAAAGCCCTGGTTGTAGCCATACGACGTCAGATTCTGTCTCTGTTTTTTAATGTAGGGGCCCTTTTGGAACAACAACTATTGTTAAAGAGAGGCAGAAACAAAACAGGACTGGGGCGGGGGCGCCAGGCCTCCCCGTGGAAGAGGAACACTCGCAATGGGAAAGGGCTGTAGCCTTCAGCCACGAGGGGGAGGGGGGAGTGCCCGGGTGGCAGCCGGCTCTTCACGCCTGCTTTTTCCCCTGCCAATTTCACACCCAGAAGGCGCCGTGGAGAGAAGAGCCAGCAGCTCTGCTTTTCAGGCAGCGAAAAGTCCTGTGTGTGGCGGAGTGGCTGAAAGAGGATGGGGAGGTGAGAGAAGGGGGGGGGAAGGATGGGAGCGGAAGAGGAGGCAGGGAGAGCTCCATCCTTCTGGCGGATGCCTGCAGGCAGTGATGGACCACTGAGGGCGACAGTCGCTCATCACCAAGTCTCAGGCTGCTCCTCACCCCCCCCCCCAAGCACTCCTGGTTGGGACAGTGGAAGTAGGTGCCGCCTGACCTGGATGGCTTAGGCTAGCCCACTGTTGTTAGATCTCAGATATATACAGATGCAGTCTCCTCTGCCCCTGGTCAAGTAGTCCTCAGAAGTCCTGATTGATTGTTTGATTGATTGTAACCAGGAGATCCTACGATCGTCTGGCAGCCAGAAGTTCTAGCTCTTTAGCGTTATCCAGGGTGCACCACAAGGAGGTGAGCTAGAATTGCACCCCTCAGATCTCAGAAGCTCAGCAGCATCAGCCCTGGTTGGAGGAGAGACCACTAAGGAGGTCCAGGGTTGCTACGCAGAGGCAGGGAATGGCAAACCGCGGTTCTTTTCCTTGGAAACTTTACGAGGTCGCTGTAAGTCAGCTGTGACCTGATGGAATAAAGGGGGGGGGGGTGCTAGACAAAAGCAGACTGAATAGCCCTGGAAGTTAAGCTGGGTCAGCCCCAGTTTGTACTTGGATGGGAGATCGCCAAGGAAGTCCCAGGTCACTACACAGAATGACCTCTGAATGTCTCTTGCCTTGAAAATCCTACAAAAATCCTACATGGTCACTGTAAGTCGGCTGCAACATGACGGCACTTTCCGTCACCACCAGTAGGTGCCAACTCTTGGAATAAGAAATGCTGATACCGGGACAGCGCAGAGTCCAGAAAGAAGAAGAAGAGATTGGATTTATACCCCGCCCTTCACTCGGAGCCTCAGAGCAGCTTACAAACTCCTTCCCTTCCTCTCCCCACAACAGACACCCTGTGAGGCAGGTGGGGCTGAGCAGGGGTCATTTCATAGAAAAAGAGGTGCAGGAGCTCATTAGCATAACTCATTAGCGTAACTTATTTGCCTACGCCACACCCCCTGGCATCACTGGAAGTGTGTCAGAAGGGAACACCCACCGCTCAGGGTCCACTGGACTGTTTTGGATTGCTAGCTATTGGGGGGGGGACATGCAGATCTGTCCTCGCAGAGGAGGGAGAGCTTGTGCCTGAATAAAGCTTGGTCTTAAGGGTGCCACGGGACTGTTTTGGGCCGGGGGGGCGGGGGGGAGCTCTGCAACTTACCTGGCTGCTTCTTGCTCTGACTGAGGGCTGCTGGGAGCAGGGGGTGGGGCTTGTTGCATGTGCCTGCCCCCTGGGCTCTTTACTGCCAGAGCTCTGCTCCTGTGAGCTCCTGCAGGAAATGACCCCTGGGGCTGAGAGAGTTCTGAGAGAACTATGACCAACCCAAGGTCACCCAGTAGCTGCATGTGGAGGAGTGGGGACTCAAAAGGAGTTTCATAGGGAGGGGCAAAGAGCAGCCAGAGGGTTTTGCTGTCCTGGCCCCACCACATCCCATCCATGCCGGTTTATTTCTCATCGTATCGAAGGAAGGAATGGTGGGCCACAGATGGCAGCCTGTGGCAGTCTTTGGGGTGGGAGGTTTCCAGACCTCCAGTGACCAAATTGCATAGCAGCACAACAGTCATGTGATACTTCTTCATTCATATGGACCCAGATATCACAAGAGCAAGGGCAAACATCCACAGTATTCTGGAAAATTGACTATATTATTATATGCTAATAAACATTCTGTATTCTAATGAAAAGGTATTACAAGACTGTTTGTTTGGGTTTTTTATCATGGCCAGTATTTGCAATTGTGGCCTGTTTGGGGCCTGTATGGAGAGGCCAGAAAAGCTGGCCTTGCAAAAGATCCCCTCCCCTCTGACTGTGGCCATGGAGGATACTGGAGCCTCTGCCAGAGAAGCCTCAACCAAAGAAGCCCCTCCTCTGAAGCAGAACACCATGGTCTGTGCCCCCCCAACCAATGCTCCCTCTAAGCTGTGGAGTCTTCTGAGCAAAAATTCTAGTTTGTGAGCTGCTGGCATTAAAGTTGTGAGTGAGCAATTGGGCTACATTGGCCCCGGTCACACAGGCAGGAAACTGTGGGGGAGAAGCGTGGCTGTTTGCCCTGGGGCAAACTACTGCGCAGTTACTCGATCAGACCTCCCGTGGAGGTCCTGTGGAGATACCGTGGAGGTTCCATGGCAAGGGAGAGGTGCTGATCACAGGACAAGCCGGCGCGCAACGAAGAAGCGCGCACCGCGGCAAAATGTTTTGGTTTTGTGTGTACACGACTAATGCGCATGCTCCGTTGGGTGCGTGTGCGCATCCACAGAGACGTGGACAAAAAAAACACACCTTATTTGCAAGGGGACATGGGCGGGCGCCGGATGCCCCCGAAAACGCAATCAGACGCCCGCCCTTGCCCCGCAGTTTCCAGAAACTAGTACCTCCGAGGTACTAGTTTTTTGCCACGCAGTTTCGGCTGGAAGCCTCGGTTGTGCCACGGGAGTGCTACGCTTCCCAGATGTGCTGGTGAGATCGCGCCCGGAAACTCCGCCTGTTTTCCGTCTCACTTGTGTGGCTTCTGTTCCATGTGACCGCAGCCTGTATGCTCTGGAGCCCTCCTTCCTGAGCGAAGACAAAAATGTGTGAGCCAGAGGCTAAAAAACGGTGAGCTAGCTCACACTACCTCAGCTTAGAGGGAACACTGCCCCCAACCAGAGGCCGCTTTTCTTACAAGGCTCCCCAATAATACTCAAGGGGTCTACAAACGAATGGCCATTTGCTGTTCTCCAAGCAGGGATGTCATGTTTCTCAAACTGAAGGGAGGACCGGTCATCACAGCCCCTCCCCCCAGTGATTTCAAAGAGGGGGGGCTTTTTCCTTTCCAGTCACAGTGTGTTCATTGCAAGTGACCCATCCTTCCAAAGAGATGCAGATAGTCATCCTAGTAATGAGAGCTATCAATAGAACAAAGCTTGAGTCCGGCGGCACCTTTAAGACCAACAAAGTTTGATGATGGGTATAAGCTTTCATGTGCAGGCGCTAGGGTTGCCAAGTGGAACTTACCTTGGCGGCGGAGGACTCCTGGGTTCTTCGTCAGGAGCGGGGGGTTCCTGGCCGGCGTCTTGTGTACGTGCGCACGCACATCACCCGGAAGTGATGGGAGGACGCCAGGCACGCTGGGGGCGGGGCCACGGTGATACAAGGGAAAACCACAGCATCCCCGGTGTGCCCGCGTCACTTCCGAGTGACGCGCACATCAGGGTGGAGTTCCCCCCGGGGCCCGATCCGGCGCCGCCAGGGAATGGGCCTCAGGGGTGGGGGTTTCCCCGCCCCCCGGGGGGACTTGGGATCCCTAGCAGGCACACTTCTTCAGATATTCTTCACAGCTATAAAGTGATTAAAGAATGTTTCACTGATTCATCATCTGGCTTTTCTCTACTGAATTATTTAACCTCCATACTAGGGAAATTACCTGATATTTCTCAGATGATAAACAAAGGTCCCGGTCACACCGGCAGGAAAAGCCACGCCGGAAGTGCGGCTTATTAGAGCTGCACCAAAGGAAAACGCAGCATCAGGATGAGACGCTTCCCCCGAGCCGCCTCGCATATTCTGTCCGACGTGATCACATGGCCAGGGGAAGCGAGGCAAAGACGGGTGAGCTGAGGCTGCTGGAGTATTTGTGCGCATGCACAGTCCGGCAGTCGCGCATGTGCAGTCTGGCAATCCCTCGAATAACATGGGCTGCCAGCGCATCCACGATCCCATGCCCGGCCTTGCTGCGGATCTTCCGGTAGGTACTACATTTTCCCTAGTACCTTTTTGATCCACATTTTCGGCCGGAAGGGACGGGTTGAGGGCGGGTGCATGATGCTTGCCAGAGGATGGCATCTAATCGCGCCGGTTTAATCCGCCCTCAACCTGTCCGTTTCGCGGGGCAAATACTCCCGTGTGACCGGGGCCAAAGTGTGAGTAAACCAGCAAGTGTTGCCACCTTCACCATGAATGTCCTTCTGGATTACAAGGGAAGGTGACTGTTCAGGTTTCCTTTTTCATTCTCCGTTCCAAGAACACACCAGAATCATCCCACCAATTAAAATCTGCTTTCACCTCAGCTATTACAACTGGGTGCCTACTGACGAACTGACTTGACCTGTAGTTGATTAAGCAACCAATTAAAGCTTACAGCCCTCTGCAGAATGTTGGGCACTGCTGGGGCATTTTCTGAATGTCCCAAAGACACTGCATGCATTCAGACACCTTACAACCGCCCAGCTAGGTAGGTCAGTGTTGCAGTCATCTCTGTCTTGCAAATGAACCTCATGGGGAGACCAGGGCAGGGGAAATGCAGGGAAACCTTCCACGGGGGAAGCCTCCTGGCCGCTGTGCTGTGTCAGCGGAAGTCTGCATCCCTCTGTGGAAAACAGCCTTGCCCTGGGTTGCCAGCCTCCAGACGGGGCCTGGATTTCTCCCAGAATAACTACTGATCCCCAGGCTATAGTTTCCCTGGAGAAGATGGCTGTTTTGGAGGGTGGAGACTCTCTGGCATTGTACCCTGCTGAGGTCCCTCCCCTCCCCAAACTCCACCCCCTCCCCCGAAATCTCCAGGAAATTCACAACCTGGAATTGGCAACCCTTTGCCCAGAAGCCACTTCTGGCTCAGAGCATGTCAGCTGTCTGCCTATTTGTTGGGCAGAAGGACTTCCCTCTCCCTCCCTGGCTTGTCAAGGTATGTATGGCAAGCAATCCCCCTTTGTGAAGGAAGTGCCTGACTCCCCCCCTGCCGTTCCCTGGGGCTGGCCTTTGGGCCGGCTCTCCCATTCAGCCAGGGAGGAAGGGCGGCCCAGCAGCCAAGGAGGAGCGGCCCGTTCAAGCTATTATCATCCTTCTTAGCCCCACGGACGTGAACGGTTCAGAACATCGAAGGCTCCCAAAGACAATTAAGCTCAAGGGAAGCCATAGATCTCAATAACGATCAGGGGAAGTTTTCTTCACTGCTTAAAACAACAGATATAATTTCATTGGCGATTGAGCTCAGGCCCCCCAAGGGACAGCAGATAAAAAAGCCACTTACGGAAAGAGGAGGGGGGAAAAACCCCGCTACGCAGTCTGGCAGGTGACCCGCTGAGGCCCAGGCGGCCTCCCTGCCCCCCGGTGCCGTGAAGGCTGCTGTCCTTGTGGGTGGCTTGGGCTGCCCTGGGGTGAGGGGTTGCCACCGGTTGGGCTGGGTAATGCCTGAAGGGGGGGTGCCTGGGGAGGATGGGGTCTGGAGGAGGGGAGGGGTCCATGGGGGCCTGATGCTGCAGAGTGAGTCCCCCGCCACTGGAGCTGCCATTTTCTCCAGGGACCCAAACAGCAGAGAAGCATGGAAGGAAGTTATATCGCCGCTAACAAAGACCCGGAGAGTGATTTCAACCAAAGTGATCAGCTTTATTGTAGATACGAACAAGCACCTGAATTCAGTCACAACCAGAACAGATTAACTTTGGGAGCTTGGCTCCTTTTAAACGTTCCCGGGCTAATTGTAGCCACGCCTATTTACAATTAACAACCAATGAGGTTGTGCAGATAACAACCAATGAAAGTTCTTCCCTCGCAGGGACTTTGCATAGTTCTGATTGGTCGCTGTTACGGAGCGACCAATAGTGAGTTCGTTCTGAGGAGCCTTCGTCTGGCTCGAAGCTTAACATAGGGAGTGAATGTGGCGATTCAAGTAAGCTATTTTAATACATTACAGAAGGGAGTAAGTTATATTGAAGCTATAAAAGACCAAACCGTGCATAAACAATGAAAAATATTCAACAGTCAATGAGCACCGTTATGTATGGACATACGTTCGCTATGTGGTTCAATATGACATTAAGCTAGAGCTTCAGGCACAAGCTCCATAGACGCGATGGTATCGTAAACCCGGCTGTCCGATTGGTCCCTGCTGTCATGCTGGGAGCATCTTAGAATCATAGAATGTTAGAGCTGGAAAGGACCTTGCAGGTCATCTAGTCCAACCCCCTGCACTCTGCAGGAGCATAGCTGAAAGATAGCCCTACATACCTACAACATACCCGAAAGATGGCCGTCCAGCCTCCACTTGAAAATGTCCAGCAAAGGAGCATCCACCACCTCCCAAGGCAGACTGTTCCACTGCTCAACCACTCCTACAGTTAGGAAGTCTTTCCTGATATTTCCTGCCACGTTGCAGGCTTTAAAAAATGATAACTGCTGTTTGCTCTAGTGCTATAACACCTACTGCCAGTTATCTACATCTGTTTCAGGTTTTAGTTCCTCTGAATTCCCAGTATTTATTTTTAAAACGAAGTCTCCTGCCCCTTTTGTTGTGGAGATATAAAGGGAAAGATACAGACAGATTTTGTCCTGATTGTCTGCAAACGAGTGGTGAGGGAACATACACGGACACACACACTCCTTACATGTCTGAATAGTTGCTTTTCTTCTCCTCCTGATGGGGGCTGATAGCAACTGTGTTTTTAACAAAAGCTATATTAAAGACCAGGCTTTACTTGGTTTGGATTCTGATTGTTTTCTGTCCATTCTCTTGATTAATTTTTTTTAATTATTTTATAAATTTTCCATATAACACTGCATACAGATATAAATCTCATTGAAAATCAACTTCAATAATACAGATCTCTACAACAAGGTAAGTACATTTTATGAGACATTCTATTAGTAGAAATCCTGTTTCAAATACTGATCTATAAAGATGCAGACTAATTAAACTTTAACTTAAACTATTAAACACAAAACTGACACATGAGCTGACACATGGACAGGGTAACTGTATAGCTTAAACTATCGCTGTGATTTCTTTATACTTTAAGGGAATTGAGGATGTAAAAGCAGAAGGGAATGTTTTTTGTCAGTTGCCCCAGGTTTTATAGATATATTTATTTTTTTCTAGGGCATAGTATTCCCAAACCTTCATGTACCATTGTTGGAGAGTGAGTTATTGCTTTCCCAATTACTAGCAATTACCGCCTTGGCAGCCATCAGTAAAGTTGAGATTAAGTCCTTACATATTGCAGGAATATTAACATCTTGCCATAAGTCTAACAATATCAATTCAGGGGAAAGAGGTAAGTCTACATGTGTTATTGTGCTAATAGTGTTTTTTATTAATGACCAGAATTCTTTTATTGCTTTGCAGGGCCACCAACAACGTAGTCAGCTTGTTCTCCGCACCCTCTCCAACACAAAGGTGAGTATTCTTTGTTGATATGGTGTAACTTTAAAGGGGTATGATACCAACGCATCATTAATTTGAAAGCTTGTGTTCTGATGTTCAAAGAACTGGATGTAATGCTGGGGGAGGACCATATTTTATTCCAGATATTGTCTGATAATGGAATTGCACAGTCTGTGTTCCATGATGATTGGTATGTGGTGGGTGAAGTGAGTGCATTGTTTAACAGTTCTTTATATATCATTGATATCAAACCTCTTCAGGAGATGTATTCTAAAGTCAGTATTTTCTCAAAGAAGGTAAGATTTCTATGTATGTTGGTGCTGGAGAATCTCGAGTTCCAGAGATGGTTGATTTGCGTATATTCATATTCATCCACTCTCACAGTTCTGAAAATTGCTTTTGTATTTTGAATTATTTCAAAAGACCTGTCAGGACAAGAGAACACCCTGGTGTGACCTTACCTTCTGTATAATTTCTGTTTGATTTTTGGGTGGGTTTTTAAAAACTTTTTATTTATAGGTTTATAAACATTAACAAGAAAATAAACATATACAAATTTAGATATACATTAGAGTCTATTATTTTGTTCTTTCTCTAACCACTCATACAGTCCCGACCACCTTCTTTCAAAAATCTTTTCATCCTTCCCACATAATAATACTCTCAGTTTATCAACTTCTGCTACATTCAATAATTTGTCTATTAATTAATCCCTGTGAGGTAATTTATCCGATTTCCAGTATTTAGCCCAAAGGATCCTCGCTGCCATCAAAATATATATCATCACATACGTTTCGTTATAATCAAACTCCTTTGGGATCATATTTAGCAAACATATTTCAGGATTAAGTGGCAGATCTATATGCATTACTTCTCTTATTATTTTCTGAGTTTTCTTCCAGTAGTTTTGAGTTTTGACACATCGCCACCACATATGAAAAAAAGAGCCTACATTAGTTCTGCATCTCCAGCATGTACTTGAGCAATTTGGGAAATATTTTGCAATCCTTTCGGGGGGCCAGTACCACTTGTGTAGTATTTTAAACACATTTTCTTTAAATGGAATAGCTCTCATACATTTAGTCCTTTTCCAGATTTTAAACCATTCATCCATTTCTATACCATGTCCTAAGTCTCTCATCCAGGATAACGTAGTAGATCTAACAAGGTCATCTAACATATAGTCTTCTAACAAGAAATTATATACTTTATGAATCATTTTATCATTTGATGAAAGCCAAATTTTGTCCAGCTCATTTTTCTCATCATAAAAATCAATTGACAGATCTTTATTATATATAGTCCTTAACTGTATATTCTCCCACCAAGTTAATTTAATATCATGTTTCTTAAAGAGTATTTCTTCTGTTTTTAACTTATTGGCTTTATCTAACAATATTTCATAGGATTCTTTGTTAAACTTTGTGATAAGCATCGGTTTAACAAAAGCTTCCAAGGGGGAAACCCATCTAGGAGTTTTATCGTAAAATTTTTCTTTTATCTTGTTCCATGTATTACTTAGTGCACCTCTTAATAGATGATTCTTAAAGTTAGAATTAATCTTATCTTTACCGTACCAGGTATACGCATGCCAACCCATACTTAAATCATGGCCTTCTAAAGACAAACCTCGGCTGCGGTCACACGGAACAGTAGCCACGCTAGTGAGACGGAAGTCAGGCGCATTTTCTGGGCGCGATCTCACCGGCACATCTGGGAAGTGTAGCACTCCCGTGGCTCAGCCGAGGCTTCCCAGCAAAGACGCGCGGCAAAAAACTAGTACCTCGGAGGTACTAGTTTCCGGAAACTGCGGGGCAAGGGCAGGCGCGTGATCGTGTTCCAGGTGGAATCCCGTGGCATCCGGCGCCCGCCCGTGTCCCCTCACAAACAGCTTTCTTTTTTTACTCAAGTCTCCACAGATGCGCAACAGCACCCAGCGGAGCATGCGCACACTGTGTAAACAAACAACAAAACACCCCGTTTCCAGACGCTGGACGTTTGATTCACGGTGCAAAGTCAGGGAGATAACAATGCATCGAGGGGAGGGACAAGTCCAGATGGTCAGCAAGGGGGAGGACACTGCTGCTGGCAGCCAGAGGGGCTCGGCCGAAGGAAGGGGGCTCCTTGCAAGGGTATTGGGGGGGGAGGGGAGAAGGGCAGAAGGACGGAGCAGATCAAGGAAGGGGGAGGAGTAGGGGGTTGAGGGGAGGTTTGGGGAGCAGGGGGTTGAGGGGAGGTTTGGGGGGCAGGGGGCTGAAGGAACGGCTGAGGGAGTGGGGAAGGGCGGCTATAGGGGGACACGGGCTGTGTCGTTTGACCCTCGGAAGACCCACCTGAAACAGAAACTGAGGAGTGCAAAAGGGGTTTTGTTTCCAAGTCTCCACTGGATGCGCACAAGCACCCAACGGAGCATGCGCACACTTCAGTTTAAACAAAACAAACACAACCCCATTTGCCGCGCCCCGCTTCGTTGCCTGTGGTGTGATCGACACCTCCCCCCTAACCTTCGGACCTCCATGGGAGTTACACGGGACGTCGGATCGTGCAATCGCGCGGTTATTTAGCCCGGGGCAAACAGCCACGCTTCCCCCCCGCATTTTCCGGCCCGTGTGACCGGAGCCCTCTATTATCTTTTATTTCAATCCAATCTTTAATCCATCCTAGACTAGCTGCTTGATAATATAAATTCCAGTTGGGAAGACCGCATCCTCCTCTTTTTCTTTTGTCTTGTAAGGTTTTCAATTTTATCCTGGATTTTTTTGAATGCCAAATAAATTGCCTAGTTATCTTATCCAAGTCCATAAAAATTTTAGATCTTTTTAGCACTGGAATATTCTGTGCCAAAAACAAAAATCTGGGAAGGATATTCATTGTTATGGTTGCGATTTTACCCATAAATGAAAGGTGTATGTCCTTCCATTCAGTTAGGTCTTTCTTTATTTCTTCCAAGAGTCTATTATAGTTGTCTTCTATTAAATTACTGTTTCTGTTTGTCATAATAATACCTAGATATATTTAACTTTTTTTACGATTTTCATTGATGTAATCTCTTGGATTTCTTTAACTGAATTTGTCGTACAGTTTTTCGTTAACAACTTTGTTTTCTTGAAGTTAATTTTTAGACCAGCCACTTGTCCATAATCGCTTGTTACTTTCAATAGTTGGATAATCAAATCTTTAGGATTTTCCAGGATAAACAGAAGATCATCTGCAAATGCTTGTAGTTTATATTCTTGTCCTTTTATTTTGAGGCCTTGTATATGTTGGTTCTGTCCCACTTGTTCATTTAAAGTTTCTAATGCATAGATAAATAACAGTGGTGATAAAGGGTATCCTTGTCTTGTTCCTTTCTGGATTTCAATTTTCTGGGTCAACTCTCCATTTACCAAAATCTGGGCATATTGTTCTTTATATATAGCTTTTATCATCGTCAGAAAGTTTATTCCGCTGTCGCAATTATTCAATTTCTGTATTAGAAATTCCCAAGATAGGTTATCGAATGCTTTTTCCGCATCCAAAAACATTAAAGCTAGCTGTTTTTCTGGATGGTTTTCATACTTATTTGACTATATAATTGTTTTTTCTGTTTCCTTTTCCATGCATCTTGATTTATAAACCATCCTCTGATGAAGGCTTTAAAGGAGTCCCATATCGTATTTATTGACATATCTGGTTGAATATTTCTTTTAAAAAATTCTTGGATTTCCACTTTGGTTTTCCCCACAAATTTAGCATCTTTAAGTAATCTTGTATTTAAAGTCCATCTACTTTTTCTTCTGATCTCTTTAAATGAAAATAATATCGGGTTATGATCAGTGAAGGTTTTGGGTAGAATTTCGGCCTCCACTAACACCCCCAACATGTTGAGACTTATCCATGCCATATCTATACGAGACCATGAGTTTTGTCTATTCGAACAGAAGGTAAAATCTTGTTTTTCTAAATTCCTTGTTCTCCAGGCATCTACTAAATTATATTCTTCCGCCAATTGTAAGAAAATTTTTGGTAATTTCAAACCTGTTTTTCTCTTCCCTTGTTTTTTCCTATTCACTGTAGGATCAAACACCGCATTAAACTCTCCAATAATACATACATTTTTATAAACTTTTAATGATAAGATTTATTTAAATTCTTCGAAGAAGTTTTCTTGATTCTGATTGGGCGCATAGTTATTTATAATTAGTGTTTCTATTCCTTGTCTTGTAATTTTGATGGCTACCATTCTCCCATCTTTAGAAGTATAAATTAATTCCGGATTTAAATAATTTTTAGCATAAATAACCACTCCATTTTTTTCCTTATCATTAGCCGCTATAAAGGGTTGACCTAGTTTAGAGTTTAGTAGATATTTGGTGTCTTCTTTTTTAATATGAGTTTCTTGATAGCATATTATATCTGTTTGTAATTTTATAGTTTGATGAAAAAATTTCCTTCTTTTATTAGGACTATTTAATCCATTTACATTGATAGAGATAATTTTAATTTTTTTAATGTGCTCCATTTCTATTTTTGTCCTCCTTGACTTTGCTCCTATATTGATATCTGGTAGGCATCTGAAATGCTGTTGCACCCGATCTTTTCCCCCTCTCTTTTCTAGTAGTTGTGGCTTTCTCTTTTTCCAAATCTTGTTCCTCTTTATTTTCTTCCATGTCAGAATCTTCTTCTCCTCCCTCACTTTCTTCTTCCTCTTCCCTATGCCAACCTAAATCTTCTCCATTTTTTAAAGAAAGTTTTCTATTTTGAAGATCGAATCAATTTTTTGTCTTTTCCCCCTGTATTCAAAAATTATTCCTTCCGGAATTAACCATCTGTAGCTAATTCCTTTATTTTTTAGTAAGTCTGTCAGAATATAATAATTTTGCCTCTTTTCTCATACCCTCCAAGGGATCTCGATCATAAATCTAATTTCTACACCTTGAGCAATGACTTTTTTTAATACGTAGCGCTAAGGATTTTTCTTTCATCTCTTTTTTGTAAAATTTAACATGTACTTCCCTTGGTACCTTGTGTTTTTTGGCATAGGCAGAGTTTCTCCTATAAATTTCTGCGATTTCTGGAATTATTTCCCCTTTAGTTGCTACTTCTAATTGTTCCTCTATAATTTGTGCAAATTCTTCTTTCAAATTTTTCTCCAAGGATTCTGGTAAATTTTGGCATCTTAGTAATAATGCCGCTCTATCCATTTCCAAATTAATTATTGAGTCTTCTAATTTGTTTTGTTTCAATTTTATTCCTTGGATTTCCTCTTCAAGCTTTTGTACTTTCTTTTTTGTTCTATCGCTATTAGTAGTAATTTTTAGTATCTCTTGCTTATTATGCTGTTGTTCGTTTTATTACGCTGTTGTTCGTTTGCATATTTTAATTTCGGCATGGCCGTTTGTTAGCCGCCCAGAGCTGTATATTGGATGGGGCGGGATATAAATCCCAAAAATAAATAAATAAATAAATATTATTTGTTTTTTTAATTTCCTCAGTCTCTGTTGTAATTTGGGTGGTAATTTCTTCCATCTTAGTTTTTAGTGGTTCAATTTCTTTTTGAACCATTGCTGGAAAGGTGCTATCTACCATTGATTTCATTGCTTGTGTTACACTTTCCCTAATCATATTATTTAAGTCTTTTATATTCATTTGTGAGATTGACATCGTTGGTTTAAACTGACTTGCCCCCCCTGCTTGGCCTGGTGAGGTCATTGATGATTTTCTACTACCACTCGTTCCTGAAGCCATAATTCTGAATACAAGTGTTTAATCACTTGCCATATCTATACAAGACCATGTTTAATCACACTTGTTCATAAAGCCTATATTTGATAATTAGCTGTTTGTTTTCCTTTCAAAAATATACTTATACAATAGTTCTGGGTTTAAAGTGAAATACCTTAATTTTTAAATTTATTCTGACCTTTTAATTTGAGCTAGGTTCTAAAAGACTTGTATTTCCTTTATACCCAACCCTACCTTAAATAGTCCTTAAAGGTAAAGGTAAAGGTTCCCTTGCTCGAAAGCCAGTCGAGTCCGTCCTTACTGTCTCTTTAATTTTTCAGGTTGAGAATTTCTCTCTCTTATTTTCCCCCTCTTATAATAGCCTCCTTTTTTTTGTACAAGGTCTTTTCGTAGTTTTGCTGCTTCAATCAATACCACAGAGTCTCTTTCACTAGATCAGTCAATCAGCACCCCCTTCTCTTCTGCTCCGCCTCTTTCCACTCCGACTCTCTGTCTCTCTGTCTGTCCACTTCGCTCTGCTCTGCTCCATCTCCCTTCTTTCCTCTTTTCTTCCGCTAGTCTCCACTGTCTCCTCTGATCTCCGCTCTCAGCTCTGCTCCTCCTCCGCCTTTCCGTGCCGTCCCGGCCCTTTCACATCACCGCCTGCTCTTTTTGACCCCTCCTTTCTCCGGTGTTGCTTTCTCCGATCTCTCTCTCTCTGTCTGCTCTCGGCTCTGCTCCTCCTCCGCCTTTTCGCGCCGTCCCAGCCCTTTCACATCACTGCCTGCTCTTTCTGACCCCTTCTTTCTCCAGCGTCGCTCTCTCCAATCTGCCTCTCTCTGTCACTCTCCTCTGCCGCACTTAAAGGGGTACTCTCGAATATACAAAAATGCAGCGTCATGGCACGAAATAACAAGGAAACAAAGCAAAGAATTGGTTAGTAACTATATATACCTTTTGCAGCCTATTAAACCCTCAGTACTTCCCACGCTCCATTAATGCCCCTATATTACCTAGCCGCTTTTGGGGAGGTTTACCCCTACCCACTTTTACAGCTTTCTTTAAATCATCACTTAACCCTACTGTATCTACTTCTTATGCCTCTTATCGAGCTTAAACTACTATCCCTGTAGTTATTTAGTTTTACTTAGCTTCATTTTTCCCCCTATGCTTCTTGGTCGGTTTCGTTTGACTCTATCAATTCTCAAGGCTTGTCTGTTGCTCGACGGGACTTCTTCTAGTTGGGGCTCCTATTGTTTCCCACTTCAGGACTTGTCCTATGGGGGGGTCGCCACCCTTGTCCACCCTCCAGCTCAAACGTCCTTTTCCAAGACTCTCTCTTCAGGAGGGTACTTGTGGAGTTGGAAATCCAAGGAAAAACAATAGGTTGGAGCAAGGTGCGAGGAGAACTCACTCACATGTCTGCTCTCGGCAAACCCAGAACCAGATCTCCTGATTTTGGGGTGCTTTCATGAATTATTTTAATAACTTAATCTGGATTCTGGATTATTTCGACCTGCTCAGCCTAGAGGAAGTTGACAGACTGCTCTTAACAGTACACCCTTCCACATGCTCCCTTGACCCGTGTCCGTTGTGGCTAATTAAAACTGGCCGTGAGGGGTTTCGGAGTGCCTTGTGGGAGATTGTCAACAATTCCCTCTTAGAGGGGCAGTTCCTGGAGGTACTCAAGGAAGCAGTGGTGCACCCGCTTCTGAAAAAGTTTCCAACTTGATAATAGAGAGGGCAGTAGCAAGTCAGTTACAGAGCTTTCTGGATGACACTTCCATTTTAGATCCCTCCCAGTTCGGCTTTCGTCCAGGTCATGGGATGGAGACGGCACTGGTCGCCCTCACAGATGACCTCTGGAGACATCTGGATCAGGGTGGTTCAGCGGTACTATTGTTGTTGGACCTGTTGGCTGCATTTGACACAGTCGAATATCAGTTGCTGACCCACCACCTTGCCGACATGGGAACTCAGGGGCTTGCCCTACAATGGCTCGCTTCCTTTCTCCAAGGTCGGGGACAAAGAGTAGCACTAGGGGAACAGCAGTCCAGGAGGCACCCGCTGGAGTGTGCAGTGCCTCAAGGGGCAGTGCTTTCCCCAATGCTATTCAACATCTATATGTGCCCCCTTGCCCGGATTGCCCGGAAGCATGGGCTGGGATGTCACCAGTATGCTGATGACGCCCAGCTCTGCTGTTGGACGGCTGGTCCGACTCCAAACTGGAAGACCTGGATCAGGCACTACAAACCATGGCTGGTTGGCTTAGGCTGAGTCGGCTGAAATTGAATCTGAAGAAGATGAAGGTCCTGTGCCTGAGTTGCGGCAGTCTGAGGGTAGGGATCCCACTTCCGACCTTCGATGGGGCACCACTGGTGCCAGTGCCAGAGGTTAGGAGTCTGGGAGTGCTCCTGGATGCCTCCCTGACAATGGAGGCCCAGGTAGCGGCCACCGCCAGGTCGGCCTTTTACCATCTTCGGCTGATTAGGCAGCTTTTTATCATCTCCGGCTGATCAGGCAGTTGGTTCCCTTCCTCAAATGCAGCGACTTGGTGACAGTGATCCATGCGATGGTCACCTCAAGAATGGACTACTGTAATGCCCTCTACATGGGGCTGCCCTTGTCGCAGATCCGGAAGCTTCAGTTGGTGCAAAATGCTGTGGCCATGCTGTTGATGGGACTCCCTGTCCGGGAGCACATTCAGCCTGCGCTATAGGCATTGCACCGGATCTGCTTCAAGATGCTGGTTCTTACCTTTAAAGCTCTTTATGGCCGGGGCCCTACATACCTGAGAGACCACTTTTCCCCATATGTACCCCAGAGAGCGCTGCGATCGGGGACCCAGAATCGACTGGCTCTCCCAAGCATTAAGGAGGCCTGGTTGTCAATGGCCAGGGCTTTTTCGGTGGCGGCTCCACTCTGGTGGAATGAGCTCCCACAGGAGATCAGGGCCCTGCGAGACTTTTTACAGGGAGCTCTTCCACCAGGCCTTTGGAGCCGCCACCCCCACCCCCACTGTTATTACCACCGGGAATGCCAACTGACATCGTATGGCGAAGAGCCCTGACCCGCTGGACCCCTATTAACTGCCTGAGCCGATTCCCCCCTTTATGACGTCTGAACTACTTTACAGCTTCTGAACCAGACCAGCAATACCGACGCACGAGATTAGCATTTTATTATTGTATCTGGTTTTAATATAGTATTTTAAAGTTGTATTTATTATCCATATGTAATTTGGAATTTTATCTGTTGATAGCCGCTCTGAGGCTGGGACGGGATAAAAGTTTAACAAACAAACAAATAAATAATATTGCCTACCGTTTGGGGATGTTTTAATGCCTTAAACATGTATAATCCCATAATAATCATAGTGTTGTAATCATCAGTATTTGCAGCAGCAACTCAGGTAGGCAAGGAAAGCCTTGGGTGGCAACCAACGCAGTTGGTCACCTGCTGAATCAGGGCCAGGGCCTGCCAAGGACCTCCCAAAGCTGTGGGCTTAAGGCATCACCCCCCAAAAGGGCAGTCCAAAGGCCGGTCACTGCTGGGACCGAGTGGAACGGGGGGGAGACAAAGGAGAATGGGACAAGGAGGCAGGGCCAAATTGGAACCTGGCCCAGGTCAGCCCTGCATGCTGACAGGAGGCCTCTCTCCAAACTCAGCACCATTCCTTCCCACCATGTTGCATGGAGAAAATGTGAGGGCACCATTACTTTCCCCAGGGGAAAGGGCTTGGGAGAGGAATGCAACCCAGGCTAAGAAATAAAGCCCCACTCCCCCCTTGCAGTTCCATAGGTGGACGAGGAATGTGTCATACACAACCCTTTGCCAAAGACACTTATGGAGTGTGGCCATCAGCCCCGGCTGTCATCCAGAGAGCACCAGCTTCACCTTTTGACTTCCTCACCTCTCGATGCCCTGGCATGGCTGCCTGGCTAATATGATTTGTATAGATTGCTGGATTTCACCCTCGTATAGCCAGATGATTCATAATCTCCTGATCGGCTGGTGAAGTGTGAGCAGCTAGGCCTTCCCGAGCATAACTGGCCGCAGGGTCTTGGAAAAGGTCACCACTGAAATTTAAAGTAACCACCTCTACCATTAAGCCCCCCCCCTATCAAAAATATTTTCTTCAATTTCTCTTCTCTGGATGTTCTCCAAGTGTTCTCTGGGTGGTCAAATATTCAGGCAAGCTCAGCATTTTACAGCTAAATGAAGAGACTGCATTGCAGGAATGGTTTGCCACAGAACTTAGTTAATGTTTACGTTTAGGGTCTGAAATTCAGGTGTCAAACCTCGAGGTGTAACTTTGACATCCAAATGTAAACTGCAAAACTTGAAGAGATGTTGAATTTTGAACCTTTGCAGCTTTTCATTTCGTCACTAGAGCTCTGCAGGAACACACACACTCATGGGCCCATCTCGAGCAGCCCTCTTGTCAGCCTCACGGCCGTCCTTGACCAGGAGGAATCTGCTCCAAGTAGACAGGCAGCAAGGTGGCCAACCCCCAGGGAGGGCCAGGAGACCTCCCAGAATGACAACTAATCTTCAGCTGACAGCGGTTGGTCCCCCTGGAGAGAGTGGCTGCTTTCGAGGCTGGACTCCATGGCATGATACCTTGCTGAGTTCCCTTAACTTGCTAAAGGAAGGGGAGGAATAAAACATCTTCAGGAAGAACAATGGATTAAGGGCAATGACATTAGGAATATTAGCCGCAGTCAACCCATTCCTTTCCCCCTCCTAACAGCTGCTCCCTGGCTCAAGTGCGAGTGCTGCTATGACAGAGTTTTCCAGTCTGAGGTGAGCCAAATGGTTAAGATAACAGATTGAGAGTCCAGTGGCACCTTGAAGACTCTAAATTTGTTCTACTGCTTCAGACCAACACGGCTGACCACCTGGTTAGCAGAACACTTTGCCTTTGTTTGCAGGCTCTGAGCTGGGGGAGTTCTCCCGGGACCCCAGTGAGTCCTCCTGTTAGGGTAGCACTTGGCAGAAACTGGGAGGCTTGCAAACATTTCCTTCTGGGGAGGACAGAAACCTGGCCTAGGGTTGCCATCCTCCAGGTGGGGCCTGGAGTTTGCCCAGAATTACAACTAATCCCCAGGCTACAGACATCACTTCCTCTAGAGGAAATGGCAGCCCCGGTGGGTGGGCTCGACGAAAGCTTATTCCTGCTGGGCTCCCTCCCCAAACTACGCCTTCCCCAGGCTCTGGGGAATTTCCAAAGTTGCAGTTGGCGACTCTTTGGCCCACCCATTGAATGGCAAGCAGGAGGCCCTTCCCCACCCCAAATATCCCACCAAGGCAGGCACACCCCTTGCTTCCAATCAAACTAGGGAAGAAGAGCCCCACTCTAGAGGACTTTGCCAGCAATTTCATTACCTTTTATTTTTGCAGTTGCTTCCAAGCCTTTTGGATAGCATCACATTTGGTGTCATAGGGTTGCCAACCTCCAGGTGCAGCCTGGAAATCTCCTGGAATCACAATTGGTCTCTACAGAGATCAGTTCCCCCGGAGAACATGTCTGCCTTGGAGGGTGGACTCTGTGGCATTCTAGTCACCGAGATCCCTCCCCTTTCCAAACACGGCTGCCCCCCCAGGCTCCCCCCCCAAATCTCTCGAAATGTCCCACCTAGAGTCGGCAGCCCTCTGTTGATACCAGCCAACCAGGCGACTTCTGATGCGGTGGCCACAAAGCTGGCAAAGACCCTCTGGGTCTTCATCCGATCGTCCTGGAAGCCCAGCTGGGAGGCTCCTGCAAGGGGACATCCTCTAAGGAAGCCAGAAGGGACTGGCAATGGTGGAGGTGGGCGGGAGGTTGGGTCAGAGGTCCACATTCCTTCCTGGTAAAAAGGTGATGGGTGCTGGCTGCTGGAGGGGGGAGCCCGTGAGCCAGGGGTCCTCGACCTTTCTGGGCTCGTGTTCACCTTCGGAATCCTGACATCGCACAGTGTGTGCAACTACACAACAGCCGGCCCAGAGGTGGAGCCAACCGCAAAATGTAATAAAAATGTACCTTCGGGTACTTTAAAAAAAAATTGTCAGGGAGCGAAGGCATGCATGACTCTAATAGTAACTCCTCGACATTTCAGGCAGGAGTTCTGTTTAAGACGATGCCTTTTAAAATAAACTTACTGTTTAAAAACAGTATCTGGCACACACGCAACTGACCTTCAGTCAAGCATTGACAACTGCTGTGCTGCGGTGGTGGCAGCTGCTGCGAAAAAGCAGCTTCTAAAAAAATCTGCCCAGCCAATCAAATCTCCAGCAGCCAATCAGAAGCCTTAGTGGGCAAAAGCTCCACCTGGCCCCACCCACTTTCTAAAAACACCTGACGGGCACCAGGAAAGCTGTCCGTGGGTAGCATGGCACCCCTACTGAAGACAGTACCCGGCCTGTGGGTCCCTTAATGCAGGAGAGGTGGGGAGCACGAAGGGCACAGTGAGAGCTGTCGAGCAGCAGGCCCCTTCTTGGCTCCTGTGGCCTCCAGAGATGCCCAGATGGCGTCTGCCCGCAGAAGGCCTTGCAGGCTGGCTCTGCATGTTTGCCCCGAGTCCGGCCAACCGCCAGGCTCTGCTTGAGCCCCGGCCGGCCGAACAAGGAGCAGACAGCCCCACCCTCACAGGAGGCCCAGTGGCCCAGGCTAAAAATAGCCCCGTGAGATGGAGCATGGGAGCCCCTCCCTCTCAAAGCCGTAAATCTCCATTAGCAATTAGCCTGGAAGAGCCATAAAGGAGAATTTACAGCCAAGCCCAAAGCAATACTGGCAGCAGGTTCTTGGCTCGGGCACCTCTGGTAATAAAGGTTCCTTTTTATTAGTGCTGCAACCTGTACCCCTTGCCCCCGGGGAGGACACACCGCCCCAGATCTGCGGAAGTGGCCCCTGAAGGCCAAGGAGGTGCTGGCTGGATTTGATTTGCTTGCAAAATTGTCAGAAAGCCTGACTGAGCACCTGCAGGTGCCTCAGACATTTTGAGGTGTTAAGCCAACAAATAAAAACTCCCGCAGATATTTTTTGTTGTTGTTGTTCAGTCGCACAGTCGAGTCCGACTCTTCGTGACCCCATGGACCAGATCACGCCAGGCCTTCCGGTCTTCCGCCGTCCTCTGAAGTTGGCTCAATTTCATGTTTGTTGCATCGATGACTGTCTGACCATCTCATCCTTTGCCGTCCCCGTCTTCTTTGACCTTCAGTCTTTCCCAGCATCAGGGTCTTCTCCAGTGAGTGCTCCCTTCTCATTGGGTGGCCAAAGTATTTGAGCTTCAGTTTCATTATCTGGCCTTCCAGGGAACAGTCAGGGTTGATTTCTTTTAGGATGGACTGATTTGTTCTTCTTGCAGTCCAAGGGACTCTCAAGAGTCTCCTCCAGCACCATAGTTCAAAAGCATCTATTCTTCGGCGCTCGGCCTTCCTTATAGTCCAACTCTCGCAGCCATACATGACTACTGGGAATACCATTGCTTTGACCATGCAGACTTTTGTTGGCAGGGTGATGTCTCTACTTTTTATCATGCTGTTTAGGTTCGCCATCGCTTTCCTCCCAAGGAGCAGGCATCTTTTAATTTCATGGCTGCAGTCACAGTCTGCGGTGATCTGGGATCCCAGGAACGTGAAGTCTGTCACTACTTCCACGACTTCCCCTTCTATTTGCCAAGGAGGGATGGGGCCGGATGCCATGATCTTAGTTCTTCAGTTTCAATATCTGGCCTTCCAGGGAACAGTCAGGGTTGATTTCTTTTAGGATTGACTGGTTTGATCTTCTTGCAGTCCAAGGGACTCTCAAGAGTCTTCTCCAGCCCCATAGTTCAAAAGAATCTATTCTTTGGTCTTCCTTTCGATATCTGATGTACTCCCCCCTCCCCAATAAAACGGGAGGTACCTTGGTACCTTCCGCTTTTATGCTTAGACACGGGTTTTGTTTCGAGTGTCCAAGAGTAAGAATTACAGAGAAGACCCACCTCCTGTCTTTCTGCATAAGCTTGTAGACTGAAGGCCAGAACATTAAATCGTGTAGAGGCAGAAGGGACAGCCTCTGGTTTGTGGATGCACCCTTTCGGCTCACTGGAGCTTCTGAGGAATTCATTTGTGGGTTGTTTGCAGGCATTCCGCCGTGTGCTACTATGAGCCAAACTACATGTTCAAGTTTTTAGCACCATAAACATATAGCAGCACAACAGGGAAATAACTCCCCCCCCAGGTGCTGTTTTGACATAGGGAAACAGTGTATGTGGTGGGGGGAAGTCAGGAGCCCCCCCCCAGTAGTGTTCTGAGCCTGTTGGGCTCTCCTGTATTTTTAAAAGCCATTCCCTGCAGCTGCTGTGTGGGGAACCCAAACTGGGTCCTAGGAACCCAGGCGCAACTTGTAGTCTGGCCCTGAGCCCTGGCCCATAGCCAAGGAATTAGTCATTGACAACAGACCGTGGTGGTGGAGGAGGAGAATATTGCATGCTAATAGAGGGTATATGAAATGTTTTGTTTGTTTAAAAAAATTAAAAGCAGAAAACAGATCGGATCTTTTTTTAATGTCAGCTATCCATGCAAACAAATCCATAAACAATACTAGTCCTGGGGGGGAAAGCACTAGTCCTTCAGCTTGCAATATAAGTCAACAACTGACGGGGAAAGTATTAATTCTCTCCACGTTTGCAGAATCTGGCCTGCATTTCCACTCCCCGCGTCAGTGATCAAATACTGTTTTATGCCATTTGTCCAATACTGAGTGTCAGTGATTAGATGCAGTCAAATATAACATACTGAATTTTTAAAAGAATACACGTTGAAATAAAATACAATTGGATGCCAACAGCAGGTCTCAATTATTATCCAAATATCAAATACTACAGTAGTCAGAAAACAGCTGGTGGATATTTAATATTAAGATGGCTAGGAACAGCTCAAACATGAATGCATGAGGCCCCAACTCCATGAATGAAATGGATAAAAGGGAAGGGGGAGAGCATTTGCCAGCCAGAAAATGAAGCCTTTAGCGGGCTGAAATAGTATAGAGCATTTGCCAGCCAGAATAATGAAGGCTCTAGCCAGATGGGGCAGAGGTCATTTCGGGGGGGAATGCGGGGGAACACAGTTCCCCTGGGTGAGGTACAGGGGGTGGGGCACATGATGAAGCCCCGCCCCCCGCTTACGGCTGCCCTGCTTCCGGCCCTCATTCAGCCAGGATGAGGCAGGAGAAGAGAGAGGGTAAGTTGCTTCCTCCCTGCCTCTCACCACCCCTGCCTGCCTGGGGCCAGGGAGGGCCTTGGCGGGGCTTCCTTGCACTCCTGCCGGCCTTGCAGGTCCACCGTCGGGCCCCTCATGGGGCTCGGCAGTGGAGCTGAAAGGCCGCCGGTGGCGGCCGGGACCGTTGGGGGCGGGGTGTGTGGCCTTATGACACACTTCCAGTGATGTCAGGGGGTGTGGCATATGCTAATGAGTTATGCTAATGAGTTCCCCTAGCTCTTTTTCAATGAAATGACCCCTGAGATGGGGTATGGAAAGGACTGGATCGCTACTACCTAAATAAGTTGGTGTTTGTGGAGAGCATGGCCAGTAAAAACCAGGAGGCTTTTTTGTACCTACAGAGGATTGGCTTGCTCCAAAAATAAACACTTATTATGGAACCAGAAGATATTATGAAGGTAATTAAGAATTTACAGTGCTGAGCTGGATTTAAGAAGCTGACACCTCCTTTAAATATTGGATTACATCTGAGGAAGACTATAAAGTTGAAATGAGTTCACAACCGGGTACTCATAATGTTGGACTATGTATACTTTTTTGCAATATTGTATATGTAAGAATGTTGGACAAATTGTTGCACTTTTGTAAAGCTTTAGACAAGCAATGTAAATCTTATAAATGTTGTTCATATCACAGAGTTTGCTTGTGGGTTTTTTTCCTGTGGATATCTGTGATCCCTTTTGTTTTGTTTTGAAGTTGCCAGGGAAGCAGGGGTAGGTTGGTGAAAAGTACTGGGTTCGACGCATGGAGAACTCGGACTACGACATGCGTTCAGAGGCGTTTATTATACTTCCAAACAAGAACTGCCAAACGGCCCTGCAAGGTCAACTATATACACACACACCTGGCACACCCACAGTCCCATTGGAGGGTTTGAATTTCCTGCCAAGGTGCTATTGGTGGATACCAGGATCCTGGGTCCCTTTGTTAAGGAGAGCTAAGCTCCATACTATAACCGCAGACCCCTAGTGGCGGTCCGCATACATAACATTGGGATCCTCACCATCTTCTCCTTCAAGGGGCTGGGTATCACCCCAGTGTTCCCCGATTCCTGCCACAGGTGAAGGGTGAGAGCAGCAGAGGAGCACCCAGGCCAAGAGCCACAGGCATGCCCTGCAAGATGCCCATCAAATGGCCTAGAATAATTCCTCCTGCTGCTACATGTGATTGGTGCAGATTAGATTGCCGTTCAACAGTGTGTGACTGCAATAAAGAAGGCCAATGCTATGCTGGGGATTATTAGGAAGGGTATTGAGAACAGATCAGCCAATATCATAATGCCCCTATATAATCAATGGTGAGACCTCATTTGGAATACTGTGTGCAGTTCTGGTCACCACACCTTAGAAAGGATATTATAGCTTTGGGAAAAGTGCAGAAAAGGGCAATTCGAATGATAAAGGGGTTGGAACACTTTCCCTATGAGGAAAGGTTAAGGCACTTAGGGCTCTTTAGCTTGGAGAAACGACGACTGAGGGGTGACATGATTGAGGTTTATAAGATTATGCGTGGGAAAGAGCAGGTAGAGAAAGAGGTACTTTTCTCCCTTTCTCACAAGACAAGACCTCGTGGGCACTCCATGAAATTGCTGAGCGGTCGGGTTAGAACGGATAAAAGGAAGTACTTCTTCACCCAAAGAGTGATTAACACATGGAATTCACTGCCACAGGAAGTGGTGGTGGCTACAAGCATGGACGGCTTCAAAAGGGAATTAGATAAGCATATGGAGCAGAGGTCCATCAGTGGCTATTAGCCACAAGGTATGGATAGGGACTCTGGGGCGAGTGATGCTCTGTCATCTTGGTGCTTGGGGGGGGTCAACAGTGGGAGGGCTTCTAATGTCCTGGCCCCACTGCTGGACCTCCTGATGGCACTGGTATTTCTGGCCACTGTGTGACAAAAAGTGTTGGACTGGATGGGCCTTTGGCCTGAGCCAACATTGGCGTCTCTTATGTTCTTATGTTCTTAACCTCTCCTTGGTTGTAACCAGCAGCTGCACCACAGCTCCCATGTCAAAGTGGTTCTCCCTGAAGGAGAGCAAAACTTCATTGCCGGAGGCCATGAAATCCCGGAATGGGTACTTGCAGCCCCCTTGCCAGTCGGGGGTAACAGACTTCTGAGCCACTGACTGGGACTTCATCGACAGCAGTGCCTTCAAATTGGTCTGCCTGAAAGAAAGTCCCTTTGTATGGTTGAAGGCCCACCGCCAACCACACACACACACACTGGCTCCCTTGCTACGGAAAAACTGAGCAGGAACACTTGAGGATGGCCGCTTTCTTTCATTGCAGAGAGGCGCTCCTGTTGGTCCCAGAGGCAGCGTGCTGTTTGCATGGCAACAGCAGTGGCCCTGCAGAGACCAGCACCAGAACTCTGTTTTCTCCTGGATGGTTACACTCAGCTGAAAAATAACTCCCACCCCCAGTCACACAAAGTTGTTGTTCAGTCGCACAGTCGAGTCCGACTCTTCGCGACCCCATGGACCAGACCCCGCCAGGCCCTCTTGTCTTCCGCCGTCCTCTGAAGTTTGCTCAATTTAATGTTCGTTGCATCGATGACACTGTCTAACCATCTCATCCTTTGCCGTCCCCGTCTTCTTTGACCTTCAATCTTTCCCAGCATCAGGGCTAACTTTGTGCATTAAGGAGAGGGTACCTATGATCTCCTATCACCATAAGGGGACCTAAAAACTACTGGTGTGTGTATGTGTGTGGTAAAGATGCTGTGCAGTTATCATTTGGCACCTTCTTACAGAGCCCTTGCATGACACCAGTCACTGGAATCTAAGCAGCCATTACACCACAAGATAGAGCCTGTGTGGTGTGGCAGTGTTGGACTAAGACAACAGAGTAAAGGGTAAAGATAAAGGTTTCCCTTGAGCGAAAGCCAGTCAAATTCGACTCTAGGGATGTGGTGTTCATCTCTGTTTCCAAGCTGAAAAGCCGGCACTGTCCAAAGATGTTTCTGTGGTCATGTGGCTTGCATGACTAGATGCCAAGGTGCACGGAATGCTGTTACCTTCCCACCGAAGCAGTACCTATTTATCTACTTGCATTTTCTTGCTTTCGAACTGTTAGGTTGGCAGGAGCTGGGACCAGAGACGGGCACTCACTCTGTCATGCGGCACTCGGGTCTCGAACTGCTTAACTACTGACCTTCCGGTCTGCAGTTCAGTGTCTTAACCACTTGAGCCATCACAGCCCACAAGACAACAGAGACCTGGGTTCAAATCCCCACTTGGTCACAAAGCTCACCATCACTTCCTGCCTATCCTACCTCACAGGTTTGTAGAGGGGACGAAATGGAGGCGGGGAGTTGCAGGTTTGCCCCACTGAGCTCCTTGGAGAAAGGGCAAAGAAAAAGCGAGGGAGATACACAGAAACGAGGCCTCTGTTCAAGGGTGTCAGGGAGCCGAGCAGGCATGGGAAAAGGCCTTTCTTAGCCAGAGACCAGAATAAAGGAAGTCAATAAAATGGGACGTGAGCCTGAAACTTAGGGGCGTAGCCAGAAAACTTTGGTTTGTGGGGCACTGGGAAATCATGTAGGGCATGGGGAAATCTCATCGGCAGGCTGGCAAAGAAGAAATCAAGAGGAAAAGAGAAAAGGTGAAGAAGAGAACACGATTGGGTCACATGACTATGCTGGAGAAGACTCTTGAGAGTCCCTTGGACTGCAAGGAGATCAAATCAGTCAATCCTAAAAGAAATCAACCTCTGAATTCAATTCATACACCCCGCCCCCGCGGCAAACAGGACTTTATGCACTTGTAAAGAGTATGCATTGAATACAGAGGTGCCAACCAGGGTCCAGGATCAGCCACCTGCTGCCTGCCGCTGCCTTGCCACGGGAATGGAGCTGGCAAGGTCACGAGTGCCATGAACAGCTAATCAGGACCACCGGAAGAAGAAGAGGAGGAGGAGGAGGAGGAGGAGGAGGAGATTGGATTTATACCCCACCCTTCACTACCCGAAGGAGTCTCAGAGCGGCTTCCAAACTCCTGTCCCTTCCCCTCCCCCCAACAGACACCCTGTGAGGTAGGAGGGGCTGAGAGAGCTCTTTTGAGGAGAGAACAGCTCTGAAAAAACTTGTAACTGACCCAAGGTCACACCAGCAGCTGCACGTGGAGGAGTGGGGAATCAAACCCAGCTCTCCAAGAGTAGAGTCTGCGCTCCTAACCACAAGAACAAGGAAGTGAACAAGGAACTGAATCGGACGAGAACGCTCTGAGACACGGTGCACAGCACACAAAAGTAAAATATATTTTAAAACCTTCTCTCCGGCAACGGGACTTGTGGGGGGTGGGTGCTGAGTTAGGGGGCATGGCCCCATGATGCCTCACTGTACCTATGCCCCTGCTGAGCCCCCTGAAACAATGGCTGACCCCCCCCCCTTAAGGAAGGAGTGGGATCTTTAGGAGAATCCTGGGAAGCAAACCCAGTCCAGCACAGCATTGGGTTGCCAAGTCTGGGCTGGGAAATTCCTGGAGCTCTGGGGGCAGAGCCTGGGGAAGGCAGGGTTTTGAGAGGGGAGGGGCCTCGACAGGGATGGGATGCCAGAGAGCCCATCCTCCAAAGCTGGCATTTTCTCCAGGGGAACTGATCTCTGTAGCCTGGAGATTGGTTGTGATTCCAGGAGAACTCTAGCCCCCACCTGGAGGTTGGCGCCTATGAGCAACATGACTGTTCTAGCCTATATTTAGACCTAACCAAGTATTCAAGGTCAAAGCTGCCTTCACCCCCTTCACAGCCCTCCCTTCTTGTGCAAAGGACAAATCAGGCTTCTTCCACATGGCCAATCCTTCCCCTCCTTTCTCTGATTGGAGGGGCTCCAGTCAGCCTTGCCCTCCCCCCTGGGCCCAATCAGAAGTGCTGATTCCAATTTCCCCAGACTTTCCTCAAGTCCTGGCAAGTCCTTCTTTTCCCATTGTGCTTGATCCTTGCAACAGATGTCAAATTGCAGATGCCACTCTGTACATGCACCTGCAATCTGGCTTGCCTCTTGTCTGTGTGTCCTGACTTCTGACATGCTGGTTAGATCCAGGCTCAGTCCCCCTTTGGATGTGTGGCCTGGAATTGCTGCTGGATCACCTGCTTGTCCCACCTTACCTTAGGGCCCTTCCTTGGATCTCTCTGCAAGCCACAGACGGGGAGGCAGTCTGAGCGCCAGGCCACGGTATCAGCATCTGCAGAGATCTTAGGGGTTGCACCGTGTGTGATGTAACGTCTGCTCAAAGTCCCAGATGTGACATAAGCACATCAAGCGATGCTCTGGGCCATCCCTTGACATGCTTACATCACATCCGAGATGTGGCATCACAGTTCATGCAATGTCATTTCTGCCCCTGGACATTCCTCCCGCAGGTCTAGGTGTTTGGGGTGCGGAGGGACCTCAGCATGGGTGGACTCTATGGTATTAAACCCCACTCAGGGCCCTCCCCTTCTAGGGTTGCCAGACTCACCCCCCCCATTTGGTGGGGTTTGCCCGATTTGAAGGGGCTCCTTCCCACCCCCAAGAGCCACCACCCGGCCTCCTCCCCACCTCTTCCCTGCTGGAGAGAGGCAGGGGCCGTGTACCTGCACTCTAAGCCCTGAATTTGGGGCTTGGAATGCAGATGTGCACTGCCTCCCCCCACCTCTCCCCAGCAGCATTTAAAGGATGGCTTTAAATGCTGCTGGTAAGCAGTGGGGGCTGCGCACCTTCACTCTAAGCCCCAAATCCAGGGCTTGGAATGCAGGCGCATGTGGCTGCCTCCCCCCCCCCCCGCTCAGCAGCATGGAAGGATGCCTTTAAATGCTGCTGGGAGGAGGCGGGGGCAACGCTCCCCAGCATGATGACATCACTTCTGTGTGACGTCATCCTATCCGGGACGCCTGAACCCCTCCAGCAATGCCCCCCCAAGCCCCCCTCTGGGGACTTTGAGGGGACCTGGCAACCCTAGCCCCCTCCCCAAACCCACCTTCCTCAGGCGGCAACCCCAAATCTCCAGGAACCCAGGTCTGCTGGATCTGACATCCTGGACTGCAGATGAGATTGGGTCCTTGTTTAGTGAATCCAAAAATTTACGGGATGTGTGTGTGTGTGTTATTTATTTATTTAGAATCATAGAACCATAGCGTTGGAAGGGACCTCCAGGGTCATCTAGTCCAACCCCCTGCACAATGCAGGAAATTCACAACTACCAACCCCACCAACCCCCCGTGACCCCTGCTTCATGCCGAGAAGATGGCAAACAAACAAACAAAGGCTGCGGTCACACGGAGCACGACAGAGACAGAAGATAGGTGGATTTTCCGGGCGCGATCACACCACAACATCTGGGAAGCGTAGAGCTCCCCGTGGCGAACCCGATGCTTCCCGCCGAAGATGTGTAGTTAAAAACTAGTACCTCCGAGGTACTAGTTTCCGGAAACCGCGGGGCAAGGGCTGGCGTCTGATCGTGTTTCTGGTGGTGGCATCTGGCGCCCGCCCATGTCCCTTCGCAAACAGGTTCCCCCCCCCAAGTCTCCACAAGATGCTCACAAGCACCCAATGGCGCATGCGCACAAAGAGGGAAGCGAAAGTGCCGTTTCGGCTTTTAAAAAAATGACCCCGTTCGTCACGGCAGCGGCGCCTAGCCATTGCTGGTGTGATCGCGCTGTGCCGCTTCTTTGCCACGCTGCAGGATCGTCGTGTGATCGCCACCCTCGTTTACCTGCCGGCGCTGAGGGAAGGACCCGTGGTGTGCCGCCGGCGCGTCTGATCGCGTAATCGCGGATCAAACTGCGCCAGGGCAATTAGCCACGCCTCCCCCCTGCGGTATCTGGCCCGTGTGACCGGGGCCAAACAAACCTTCCAGGATCCCTGGCCAAACTGGCCTGGAGAAAAATTGCTTCCTAATCCCAAAGTGGCAATCGGCATTTCCCTGAGCGTGTAAGAAAGGGCCACAAGAACTAAGCACTGAGACAACCCTCCCTCTCATGATCTGCCTAAGTCCACAGGATTGGCACTGCTGTCAGATGGCCACCTAGCCTCTGTTTGAAAACCTCCAAAGAAGGAGAGCCCACCACCTTCTGAGGAAGCCTGTTCCACCGAGGAACCGTGCTGACAGTCAGGAAGTTCTTCCTAATGTTTAGCCAAAACATTTAGTTTACTCATATCTCACCTTTCTCTCTAATGGGGACCCAAAATGTTTTACATTGTTCTCCTCTCCTCTGTTTTATCCTCACAACAACCCTGTGAGGTAGATTAGGCTGAGAGCATGTGACTGGCCCAAGGTCACCCAGCAGGTTTCCATAGGACAGTGGGGATTCAAATCTGGGTCTCCCAGATCCTAGTGCAACACTTTAACCGCTACACCATGCTGGCTCTCAGAGAATTTGTCCCTCAGTTACTAGTTGGTTTCAGACGGAAACACCCCTTGTGCTCTTGAAAGCTGCCCTGGCAATCTTCTGCTAATCTCTTTGGCCCTGGCCCCAAATGCCACTTGGGAACAACAAATAAACAAAAGAGAATTCGATTGGTTCAGCTCTGCAACCTTTGAACGGATCAATCCACATGTTATCTCTCTCTTTCCCTCTGGTCCCAAACTCTGCCCCCTCCCCGTCTCTCTTGCTCCCTCTGCTGGCTGTTCAAGGAGATTGACAGCCAGGGAGGGAAAAGTCTCTGCCTCAAGGAGCTTACAGTCTCTGAGGGATGGTTGGGGGGAAAACCAGAGGTGAGGGAAAGAAGGGAGATGTGAGGAAAGGATGTGCAGAAATGCACAGAATGTGCTTAGATCTGGCCAGTTTGGTGTAGTGGTTAAGTGCGCGGACTCTAATCTGGGAGAACCGGGTTTGATTCCCCACTCCTCCACTTGCACCTGGCTGGATGACCTTGGGCAAGCCGTAGCTCTGATAAGAGCTGTTCTTGAAAAAGAGCAGTTTTTGTCAAGAGCTCTCAGCCCCACCTACCTCACAGGGTGTCTGTTGTGGGGAGGGGAAGGGAAAGGAGTTTGTAAGCCGCTCTGAGACACCTTTGGGTAGTGAAGGGCGGGGTATAAATCCAATCTCTTCTTCTTCATAAGGAGGCAGGAGGGCCAAGACTGGAGAAGGTGAGGCTGAAGAAGAGATCTGGAGGAAGGGAGAAGCTGTTGGAGGCTTGAGAAGAAGAGAAGAGATTGGATTTGTACCCCGCCTCTCCCCACAACAGACGCCCTCTGAGGTAGATGGGGTTGAGAGAGATCTCTCTCTCGAGAACTGTCCTTGAGAGAACAGCTCTGACAGAACTCATGACTGACCCAAGGTCACACCAGCAGCTGCATGTGGAGGAGTGGGGAATCAAACCTGGTTCTCCCATATTAGAGGAACAGAGGCCATGTCTATGCACCAAAGGGGGATACACGCTGGCTGCTGCAAAAGTGATGGAGAGGGTTTCTGGGGTCACCAAGGGCCAGGAAAAAACTCTCCTGTCCCTTAATGGGAGGGTATTTGCCTCCACGCCATGAAAAGTTGTCAGCTGCCCACTGTCATACATTAAGCCTCTACTGAAAGGACAGGATATTTCTCTCCAGGCCTGTTGGCCATCCGAGCAGTTTCACTCTTCCTTCTAAGTAGACCCGTTAAGGAAAAACAATACAGTTATACACGTTTTCAATGTGGCAAAGCTTGGATGGGGCAGATTCACCTTTGGACAGTGTCTGCTGGCTGGCGCCTGTAATGTCGCAAGCCCATCTCCCCCCCCCCACTCCCCCCCGAGTTTTGCAACTCTTTAAAATGATTGCTAGGGGTTTTTTTTTAAGGCAGAGAAATATTTGTGGGTTACTTATTTTTACTTTTGAAAATGCCCTATTGATGTTTCTCTGCCTGACTTTTAAATGCCCCCCCCCCCCGAAAATAATTCTGATGACTGAACTAGCTTTGGATTTTCTGGTTTGTATGTCTGTCACACCAACGGAAAAGCTGGAAGAGAGCTGAGCTCACCAGACCTAACAGCCACTTCTCCTGTTTTATTGCCTCCCTGTGCCTTCCCTGCGGCCTGCTTCTGAGTAAACAGCCTCCAGGAAGCAGGGGAGTAGAGGGCTGCTGAGGAGTGCGAGGGCAGAACAAGATCAGGCCAAGAAGAGTTTGGTAAACTTGCTCCATGCCAGGCTGTCAAAATCATCCCAGGTCCAGCCAACTCTCTGATCATTCTTCCTCAGGGAGTAAAACGGACTCCAATGCCAAGGAACAGAAGGGTCAAAGTGACAGGAGGCAGGCAGAGAAACAGGCACAAATGGAAAGCAGCTAGATTTAAAGCACTAGGGCAGACAGAATATCATACTTACGGAACTGTGAGGCCAGTTTGCCTAATTTTCATAAAATTTTCTCCCAATATTTCTTCTCTGGGGCTCAGCTTCTAGGGAAAG
>NW_015169843.1:13696-17177 GCF_001447785.1 Gekko japonicus | reverse complement strand
GCTTTGGGTGGCACAGATTGGCCCAGGGCTAGAAAGCCCAGGAAACTCCTCAGTCACCAACATCAGTTTTGTTGCTTTGGGGTTAGTCACTAGCAATGTTCCCTCTAAGCTGTGGAGTCTTGTGTGCAAAAATTCTACTTTGTGAGCTACTGGCATTAAAGTTGTGAGCAAGCGATTTGGCTACTGCATAAATTACTTTGCTCTGGAGCCATCCTTCCTGAGCTAAGACAAAAATGTGTGAGCTGGAGGCTAAAAAACTGTGAGCTAGCTCACACTAACTCAGCTTAGAGGGAACACTGGTCACTAGGGGTGTGCATTCAACAATAACCAAACCGGAAAAATACCGGAAAAATACCTTCTCGGTATTTTTTTAGTATCACATAAGCTGAATACAGATCAGATATCTGTATTCCGCTACCAGTATAGCTGAACCCAAAAAAGCCGATATTACCTGGCTTTTTTTCGGGTTCATTTTGCTATACCAAAAACAAGGTCTCATTTGAACCTAACAGCCTGAGCTGCCAGTCAGCTGTTGGGTTTAAATGCCTTTCTTTCCCTCCCCAACATCGAGGAGGGAAAGAAAGGTATTTTAAACATGCCTGGGTTCCTTGCCTGATCTTCTCCAGGTGCCCTGCAGCATGTCTGTTGGTGTATATCAGACCCGAATATATTTGGCAATACCGAATAGTTCCCCAATCCGAATACTTTACCAGTATTGGACTGGGGAAATTCGGCATTTACCGATATTTTTTGGGTCTGATTTACCGGCTTTTTTTTTTTTTTGCACACCCCTATTAGTCACTCTCTCAGCCTAACCTACCTCAGGGTTGCGAGGAGGGAAAGAAAGGTATTTTAAACATGCCTGGGTTCCTTGCCTGATCTTCTCCAGATGCCCTGCAGCATGTCTGTTGGTGTATATCAGACCCGAATATATTCGGCAATACCGAATAGTTCCCCAATCCGAATACTTTACCAGTATTGGACTGGGGAAATTCGGCATTTACCGATATTTTTTGGGTCTGATTTACCGGCTTTTTTTTTTTTTTGCACACCCCTATTAGTCACTCTCTCAGCCTAACCTACCTCAGGGTTGTTGCTGTGAGAATAAAATGGAGGAGAAAATAACAATGTAGTAAGTCACTTTGGGTTCATGTTGGACAGAAATGTGGGGTATAAATACCTAAGCAAAAAAATAAGGCCTGCAGACAGCCTGAGAGGCTGATGGCTGAACCAGCATTTGACACATTGGTCTCTTTCATCAGTCTGTGAAGCTGGGAAACTGCTGGGCTCGTTCCATTGACAACAACTCCCTCCGTGCCTTTGCTCTACTTCCAATGTCTTTTACTAGTTCTAGCTTTGGAGACTCCAGCTGCTGTAGATGCTTCTCCCAAAACTGTATTCTTGCCTCCGTTTCCCATGGCATCCATTCTTCCCAAGCTGGGCCTTTCCCCATAGTTATTCTCCAGCCTTGTGTTGCTTTGCAAAATTCAGCAGCTGCTAAATCCTTAGAAACAATTCATTCCCAACTGCAAAGTGCAGCAGAGACAGCGTAATCACTATTAATATTAGTTATGGCTATTGATTTCCACTTTACAGGATTGATTTCCAGTCTTAGGCTGCATTTATGAGTCGCTTTGCTGAAGATGCATCCGCCGGGACTTCTGCTGCCAAGTGCCTCGACCCAAACCCAAGACCTCCAACTGGAACCAGGGTCAATCAGACAAAAAGAAGCCACAGCCTGGAGGGGAAACAAAAGGGGCTTTGGCAAAGCTCTTCAAGATTCAAATGCACAGAGCAGCCTTATTCCGAGCTGAAACCTTGGCCCATCTGATTCAGTGCAGCCTCCTCTGACTCACAGAAGCATCTCTCTGATGAGAAAGATCTCTTTAGAACCTTGAAGTGGAGATGCCAGAAATGCAATCAAGGCCCTTCTGCTACTACTGAGCCTCAGCCCATCCCCAAAATAGCGATGGGACACCTTGGAGTCAGTAACCTTCTTCACCTGGCGCACTGTTTCAGGGCCAAGGGGTGGCCTTTCTCTCACAGGAGGCGGTTTCTTCTGGCATTCTCTGGCGTAGGAGTCCTCAACATGGTGCTCATGGGCATCACAGTGTCCACCAACACCCTTCCTGGAGGCCGTTTTGAGGAAGTGGGCGTGGCCAAGAGGGGCTTTTGCTTAGCAAGGATTCTGATTAGCCATTGAAAATTTGATTGGATGCCAACCTAGCAGTTCGAAAGCAAGAAATCGCAAGTAGATAAATAGGTACCACTTCAGTGGGAAGGTAACAGCGTTCTGTGCACCTTGGTGTTTAGTCATGCCGGCCACATGACCACGGAAACGTCTTCGGACAGCGCTGGCTCTTCGGCTTTGAAACGGAGATGAGCACCGCAACCCTAGAGTCGGATTCGACTGACTTTCGAGCAAGGGAACCTTAACCTTAACTAATAGATTTTTTAAGACGTTGCTTTGGCAGCACCCGCCACCACAGCACAAGAATCTTCCCTGTGTGATTGAAGTTAAGCTGAGGCAGCCATTTTGTGGCAGCTATTTTGTAGCTGTGCCCACCACCCTATGTAAGAATTCCAAAAGTGCCCAAGAGCTCAAAAGGGTTGGAGACCCCTGCTCTTGTGCATCAAGTGGAAGTTCACCTTTCCAGACAGCGTCTCTGGGGTCTTTCAGCTTACCTGGATCAGTACGTAAGTGCCCCTGAGTTCCTCCTATTTATTTCAAAAGAACTTTTAGTGAAGCCAAATCATGACAGACTAGTGGGAAGATATTGAGGGTTGTGTGCATCATCTCTGTAGGAGAAGAAGGAGAGCTGTCGAGAAGAGGAGGAGGAGATTGGATTTATACCCCGCCCTTCAGGAAACGTCTTCGGACAGCGCTGGCTCTTCGGCTTTGAAACGGAGATGAGCACCGCAACCCTAGAGTCGGCAGCAGAGGGAGCAAGAGCAAGGGAACCTTAACCTTAACTAATAGATTTTTTAAGACGTTGCTTTGGCAGCACCCGCCACCACAGCACAAGAATCTTCCCTGTGTGATTGAAGTTAAGCTGAGGCAGCCATTTTGTGGCAGCTATTTTGTAGCTGTGCCCACCACCCTATGTAAGAATTCCAAAAGTGCCCAAGAGCTCAAAAGGGTTGGAGACCCCTGCTCTTGTGCATCAAGTGGAAGTTCACCTTTCCAGACAGCGTCTCTGGGGTCTTTCAGCTTACCTGGATCAGTACGTAAGTGCCCCTGAGTTCCTCCTATTTATTTCAAAAGAACTTTTAGTGAAGCCAAATCATGACAGACTAGTGGGAAGATATTGAGGGTTGTTTGCATCATCTCTGTAGGAGAAGAAGGAGAGCTGTCGAGAAGAGGAGGAGGAGATTGGATTTATACCCCGCCCTTCACTACCCAAAGGTGTCTCAGAGCGGCTTACAAACTCCTTTCCCTTCCCCTCCCCACCACAGACACCCTGGGAGGTAGGCGGGGCTG
>NW_015169843.1:0-13115 GCF_001447785.1 Gekko japonicus | reverse complement strand
CAAACCCCACCCCCTCCTGGATCCACCCACAAAGTCTCCAGGTATTTTCCAACCCAGACCTGTCAACCCTGTCTCTCTCATTTCAGTCCTACCTTTGCTTTTGTCTTTTCCCACCTTGAGTTATTAGTTTATTCCTGGTACTTGGTTGTTTACAGACTACAGAGAACAGTGCCTCTGGAGAAAATGGCAGCTTTAGAGGGCAGACTCTATGGCATTATACCCCACTGAGGTCCCTCCTCTTCTCAAACCTCACCCTCCCCAGGCTCCACCCCCAAATCTCCAGGAATTTCCCAGCCTAGACTTGGCAACCATATCGACCCATTATATGGAGCATGACTTTCTATTCCTGTACATTAGTTTTTATCCCACCCTTCCTTCAAACAAGCAAGTGTGGCCCTTGCCTCCTCCATTTTCTCTTCATAACAACCCCGTGTGGGCTGAGGGCTTTTCTGCATGGTTTTTTCCTGTCAGCTCTAGCCCCACATTGCTTTAGTTTATCCCCTGATTTCCACACCCATTTTTGTGCCTTTAGTTTTCACTTCTTTCCTCCCATTTTTCCCCTGGTTCTTCATTTTTATCCAATTCTTTTACTGGAAGCCAATTTTCAGCCACTTTTTTCCTCGCGCATAATGTATCTGTCAGTTTTCCTGCCCACTCCCACCTACCTCCAAGTTCCAACCCACTTTTCAATGATTGGACTGTCGTTATTGTCAAGCCACTCCCTCTCCTCCCCCCTGCTCTGAAGACAAGTGGTTTCATTTTTTAAAAAACGACCTAAAATCGATATACAGTTGTAATGGCAGTTTATGCAGGTTCTCTGAATATTTTTTTAAATATCGCCTATCACCCAGAGACTGACGGTCAGACGGAATGAGTTAATCAGACTTTGGAGCAGTACCTTAGTTGTTTCACAAACTATCAACAGGATGATTGAGTTGATCTGTTACCCCTGGCTGAGTTTTGCTATAATAACACTTGTCATTCCTCTACTGGACTATTTAGGGCTTTGTATGGTTATGACAGCCCACCGGTGCCTTTCCTGGAAGGGGACATTGACTTGGGGGGAGGGGATGCTGCTCAATGGTGTCAACGATTAAGGGAGTCTTGGCCGCTCCTTTGCAAAACTTTGAATGCAGCCAAGGAGGCATACAAGGGTCAGGCTGACAAGAGAAGGGTGGAGGGATGGGCTCTGCAGCCTGGGGACTCTGTCTATGTCTCTACAAAAAACATTCCGATCTTGCGTCCTAGCCGAAAGCTTGGTTGGAAATACCTTGGTCCTTTCAAGGTGAAAAGAGTGATCAATGATGTAGCTGTGGACTTAGATCTCCCTAAGAACTTGTGGAAACTACATTCTGTATTTCATTTCAGCCTCCTGAAGCGGGATTCTGGTATCAGTCCATGGCGTCCATCGAAACCGGTGCCCCCTCCTATCTTGATCGAGGGTGAAGAATATTATGAGATTTCTAAAATTCTGGACTCTAAAATAAAAAGTGGAAAATTGTTCTATTTGGTTAAATGGGTAGATTTTGGACCCCAGCACCTCGAATGGGTGGAAGTAGGGGATATTCGGGCCCCTCAGTTGCTGCGGAAGTTTCATACCGACTTCCCGGACAAACCGGGAGAACTCCCGGAATGACCGGGAGACCTCCCGGGGTGGTCGGGAGAAGCTAATTTTTGAGAGGGCAGAATGTCACTATACAAATGCTAGAAGTGTCCGAGGTAAAATCGGGGAGTTGGAGTGCTTGGTGTCGGAGGGAAAAATAGACATTGTGGGTATTTCTGAAACTTGGTGGGATGAGGAAAATCAGTGGGACACAGTGATTCCCGGTTATATATTATATCGGAAGGATAGGGGGGGAAGGGTTGGAGGTGGGGTAGCTCTGTATGTCAGAGAGGGTATAAAGTCTAGAAAGATTGAGAGGCTAAGTGAATTGGATTCGCTTCTGGAAGTTCTATGGGTTGAAATAGGGGGGCCAAAAGGAAACTTAACACTGGGAGTTTGTTATCGCCCACCAGATCAAAAGATAGAGGAGGATTATAAAATGATGAATGCCTTAAAGATAGCAACTAGACAAAAACACTGTGTAATAATAGGTGATTTTAACTACCCACACATTGATTGGGTCAATATGTGTTCTAGTCGGGAAAAAGAGATTGAGTTTCTAGACACTCTAAATGACTGTGCTATGGAGCAGATGGTCACGGAACCTACCAGGGGAGAGGCGATCCTTGATTTGGTCCTAAGTAACACTCAAGACCTGGTGAGAGATGTAAAAGTGATTGCACCGCTTGGAAACAGTGATCATAATGTTGTTGAGTTCATCATTTGTACAAATAGAGAATTGGCCAAAAAGACTCACACAACCATTTTTAACTTTAAAAGGGGTAATTTCTCTGATATGAGGGGACACGTGGGGAGGAAACTGAAAGGAAAAGTAGAAAGGGTCAAAACAATTGGGGAAGCTTGGGATCTATTTAAAACTACGATCCTAGAAGCTCAAAAAATATATATTCCGCAGGTTAGGAAAGGCACAAACAGGTATAGGAAAAAGCCTGCATGGTTAACAAACAGAGTAATGGAGGCTGTAAAAAGTAAAAAGAATTCCTTTAAGCAGTGGAAAGCTAGTCACAGTGAGGCTGATAAAACGGAACACAGGCTATGGCAAATAAAATGCAAGTCTGAGGTCAGGCAGGCAAAAAGGGAATATGAGGAGCATATAGCAAAAAACGTAAAAACCAACAATAAAACTTTCTTCAAATACATTAGAAACAGGAAACCAGCCAGGGAGGCAGTGGGGCCCTTGGACGACCAAGGGGTAAAAGGAGTATTGAAGGATGATAGGGAAATGGCTGAGAAGCTAAATGCATTTTTTGCCTCCGTCTTCACTGTGGAAGATGAGAAGTGCTTGCCCACTCCAGAACCACTGATTTCAGGAGGGGTGTTGGAAGACCTGAGTCAGATTGAGGTGATGAGAGAGGAGGTCCTAAAACTGATAGACAACTTAAAAACTGAAAAATCACCAGGCCCAGATGGCATACATCCGAGAGTTCTGAAAGAACTCAAATGTGAACTTGTAGATCTCCTGACAAAGATATGTAATCTTTCCTTAAAATCTGCCTCCATTCCTGAGGATTGGAAGGTAGCTAATGTCACTCCCATCTTTAAAAAGGGTTCCAGAGGAGATCCGGGAAATTACAGGCCAGTCAGTCTGACGTCGATACCGGGTAAATTGGTGGAAACCATTATTAAGGAAAGAATTAGTAGGCACATAGATGAACAAAACCTATTGAGGCAGACTCAGCACGGTTTCTGTAAGGGAAGATCTTGTCTCACTAACCTGTTAGTGTTCTTTGAGGGGGTGAACAAACATGTGGACAAGGGGGATCCAATAGATATTATTTACCTTGACTTCCAGAAAGCTTTTGATAAAGTTCCTCATCAAAGGCTCCTAAGTAAGCTCAAAAATCATGGGATAGAAGGACAAGTCCTTTTATGGATCAAAAACTGGCTAGTTCATAGAAAACAGAGAGTGAGTGTAGGTGGGCAATTTTCTCAGTGGAGGGTGGTAAGCAGTGGGGTACCGCAGGGATCAGTACTTGGTCCACTGCTTTTTAACTTGTTCATTAATGATTTGGAGATGGGAGTAAGCAGTGAAGTGGCTAAATTTGCGGATGATACAAAGTTGTTCAGGGTGGTGAAAACCAGTGAGGATTGTGAGGCACTCCAAGGGGATCTGTCAAGGATGGGCGAGTGGGCGTCAACATGGCAAATGGGGTTCAATGTGGCCAAGTGCAAGGTGATGCACATTGGAGCCAAAAATCCTAAATATAAATACACATTGATGGGGTCTGAACTGGCAGAGACTGATCAAGAGAGAGATCTTGGAGTTGTAGTGGATAACTCACTGAAAATGTCGAGACAGTGTGTGACTGCAATAAAGAAGGCCAATGCTATGCTGGGGATTATTAGGAAGGGTATTGAAAACAGATCAGCCAATATAATAATGCCCCTATATAAATCAATGGTGAGACCTCATTTGGAATACTGTGTGCAGTTCTGGTCACCACACCTTAAAAAGGATATTATAGCTTTGGAAAAAGTGCAGAAAAGGGCAACTCGAATGATAAAAGGGTTGGAACACTTTCCCTATGAGGAAAGGTTAAAGCGCTTAGGGCTCTTTAGCTTGGAGAAAAGACGATTGAGGGGTGACATGATCGAGGTTTATAAGATTATGCATGGGAAAGAGCAGGTCGAGAAAGAGGTACTTTTCTCCCTTTCTCACAATACAAGAACTCGTGGGCACTCCATGAAACTGCAGAGCGGTCGGGTTAGAACGGATAAAAGGAAGTACTTCTTCACCCAAAGAGTGATTAACACATGGAATTCACTGCCACAGGAAGTGGTGGGTGCTACAAGCATGGACGGCTTCAAAAGGGAATTAGATAAGCATATGGAGCAGAGGTCCATCAGTGGCTATTAGCCACAAGGTATAGCTAGGGGCTCTGGGGCAAGTGATGCTCTGTCTTCTTGGTGCTTGGGGGGGGGGTCAACAGTGGGAGGGCTTCTAATGTCCTGGCCCCACTGCTGGACCTCCTGATGGCACTGGTATTTTTGGCCACTGTGTGACACAGAGTGTTGGACTGGATGGGCCTTTGGCCTGATCCAACATTGGTTCTTATGAGGTCTATGTGAGTCTGAAAGCTATTATAATGGGATGTTGGCACAAAGCCTAGTCCTAAATTAAGCAATCTATTTTCTTCAGGTGATAATATTCGTGAGGAAAAGATTTACTACTAATTCCTCTTCCCCTTGCGCTTTTGGGGCTTCTGCTGTAAAAAATTCTGCCTAGCCTTATATTTAGTTTGTCTATACAGGCTAGGACGATAAGATGGACCCTCATCTCCAGAAGTATTAGTGGAATCTTCAGCCTCAGTAGTTTCTAGGTCTGAAACCAAACCTTTAGAGTCAGCCCAGGATACCCTATGCAGGCTGCGGTCACACGGGCAGGAAAATGCGGGGGGAAGCGTGACTGTTTGCCCCGGGGCAAACTAACGCGTAGTTACTGGATCAGACCTCCCCTGGAGGTTCCGTGGAGGTTCCATGGGAAGGGAGAGGTGCTGATCACAGGACGATCCTGCGCGCAACAAAGCAGCGCGTGGTGCGGCAAACGGGTGTGTGTTTTTTGTCGTGTACACCAAACATGTGCATGCTCCGTTGGGTGCTTGTGCACACCCACGGAGACTAGGAAAAAAAACACCTTGTTTGCAAGGGGACATGGGTGGGCGCTGGATGCCACCGGAAACACGATCAGACGCCCGCCCTTGCCCCGCAGTTTCCGGAAACTAGTACCTCCGAGGTACTAGTTTTTTGCAGCGCGGTTTCGGCGGGAAGCCTCGGTTGAGCTACGGAAGCGCTACGCTTCCCAGATGTGCCGGTGAGATCGCGCCGGAAACTCCGCCTGACTTCCGTCTCTCTAGCGTGGCTAATGTTCCGTGTGACCGCAGCCGCATAATATTATTATCTCCTAATGAATTCCATTTATACACTCAATTCTGGCTATAGTCCCTATTATCCCGTTCAAATTTTTTGATCTTATTTTCCCTAATATTTTTCTCAAAGGACCTTAATTCTTCTTCCATTGTTTTAACACGAGCACTAAAATCATCAGCAGGCATAGAAGTTTGGATTTTGTCTTCCATGTTTTTAATTTCCTCATCCAGTTTTTCCAATTCTTGCATGGCCTGATCTATGATTAAGAGTATCAGGTCATAAGAACATTTGTTCAAGATCGCTGTCCATCTATTTAAGAATTCTTCTCTACCCAAAAACATGGCAGGACCCTTTTGCACCCTAAGACCCCTAGGTATCATGTTAGAAGTACAGTAATCATTCAAGGATGATGCATGCATAACAAATTTTACCTTTTTCTTTTTAAGGAATTCAAGTTGTGTCCAATCTATATTACCTACTCGAGAAACATTGTTAGTCATCTTAGGAACATTAGCTAAAATTCTATCTCGCTCCTGATCAGAGAACATAAAGCGATTAACTGGCAATGCCATAGTCTATAATGACATGATAGTCTATAATGACATGATTGCAATAGCTTTACCTTTGTAGTGTTGGAAGTTTTATATCAGAATGCTTATAATATTGTAGACACTAAAAAGGCTTTACTCAAACGAGAAGCCTATTGGATTCACAGATTACAAACCTTAAGTCCCCGAGGTCCAAATGTAGACATGGACCTTTCATGCTTTTTAGAATAGGTTTTCCTTGTTATATAGGGTTTAAGTCTGAAAAAGTATAAGTACTATAACTTTAAAGTAAAGGTAATGATTCCCTTGCTCGAAAGCCAGTCGAATCCGACTCAAGGGTTGCGGTGCTCATCTCAGTTTCAAGGCCGAAGAGCCAGTGCTGTCCGAAGACGTTTCCGTGGTCATGTGGCCGGCATGACTAAACACCAAGGCGCACGGAACGCTGTTACCTTCCCACTGAAGCGGTACCTATTTATCTACTTCCAATGTCTTGCTTTCGAACTGCTAGGTTGGCAGGCCTTTAACTTTATGATGCAGCAAAACTGGATCGTGTTCCCTTTAAATAAAATGTCCGAGAAATATATATAGGCTTACAACATATCAGAACTTTAAGGCATTCTAACACTTGGTAGCGCAGAGCAGATTGGATTGGAGCCTGATATGAAGATTGTTGTTTCCTATTTGGTGAGTGCCTGCCTCCTTATAAATTAAATAATGATTATAAAGGTTATCCTATAATGGCTTGTTGTCAGGTTCCACAGCCAACAACTGAGTACACGCTTCATGGAAAGGTTATACTTTATTGAAGAGCTATAGATGCATTAACACACTGTTAAGGCACTGTTAAGAATGGCATCGCCCCTACAAGCATAATGGGATATAGGGTATTCGTATGCACCCCCCCCTCCTTAGGCCAATTAGCCACATTCCCCCGCGCGGGAGAAGGAGCCCCAGGCCGTTAGAGCCGAAGCTGAGAACCGAAAGCGCTCCCACTGTTCCCTAGAATCCCAGACACAACACCTCACCTGCAAGGCCATAGATAAGCAAGCATTACAGAAGCTGAAAAGGAATGCAGCAGTCTTGGCAAGCTAGCACCCCACCCCCAACCCTTATGGTAGCATAGCTGACATTCTGCCCTCTCAAAACCGAGCTTCTCCCGACCATTCAATAAGACAGCTTATGCGGCTAGACATTGCCCTTGTGGATCTGGATGTGTTGAGACGGTCTTACATGTTTTGTTGCGATGTCACTTTTATGTAAATATACGCTCTAAATATCTAAACTCTATATTGGCCAACATGATGGGTTTTTCAGATTCCCATAAAGTTTACAAACTTTTGAATGATTCCTCTGTTGAAGTAACTGAGAAAGTGGCGAAGTTCCTTCAATCCGCCATGCTGCTATGCCAAGGAAAAGTACAGTTGTAACCTATTATTTTATTCAATGTATTTGTAATACAGTGTCCTACTCATATACTTTGTTCTACTGATATATGCCAATAAAGGCTGACTTGACTTGAGTATTGGAACAAATAAAGCACATTACTGGACATACTATACCTAAGAGTCCAGAATCAATTCTCTTTACTTTTAGAAATGAAAACAACTTATCTAATATACAAAAAAAAAGAATCACATTACTGTTATTTGCAGCAAGAACAACCATTGCATCAAAATAAGTTTATGGCACAGTAAGTTGTGGAACCTATATATAATGGAAAAAGCAGTATACATAATGAAACCAACAAATGATATTGATGGGTATAGTGAATTTACTAGCATTTGGTTTCCTATTTTATTTTATCTTGCTTCTCAAGGAGAGATACTTCATTTATGGTAATTGTTCAAGATATTATTTATTTATTTATTTATTCAATTTGATATACCACCCTAACCCCCTTGGGGGTCTCTGGGTGGTTTATATGGGGAGGTGCTAATCACGTTATACTCTAACTTAGGCCACATTGTTCTGAGGGGGTGGGACAGCCTACCGGCACCCAGGTGGAGGCTGATGTCCTTCGGTCTGGCTGGCTTCATTCCCGGCAGTCTGCTGGCTAGATGTTTCTTCTGGCGCTTTGGCGATCCGGCACGCAATCAACGTCCTCCTCTGGTCTTGGCTGTGTCCCTCAGGCTCCGCCGTGCCCATGGATGACATCACTGCGCACCTCCGCTGCACGACAGCCGCCCGCTGTTCCTGCCGCTGGCCACCAGGGATCACTCCTTCGGTCCTGCTGCTTCCGCTTGCTGCCGCCGCGTCACCACACCACGTCGCCTCCACCGCCGGTACTCCGCCATTGTCGTTACCAATGCCGTCGCCGTTACCGCCGCCGTCGCCTTTCCTCCACATGCCTCGCCAGAGGAGGGTGCCCCCACCCTTCTAAGGGTAGGTACCCATTTATCTACTCGCATTACAGTACGTCTGCTTTCGAACCACTGGGTGGGCGGGAGCTAGGACTAGGGTCGAGAGCTCACCTCGACCGCGGTGAGTCTCGAACAGCCATAGTGGCTGCTCGAGTGTTTTTAAGGCAGGCGTTTTACTGCCTGCGCCACCGCTCCCTTTACGGATAGGCTGTAATGTTCTTAACATTCAGTTCCTCTTAAGTAAGTCAGAACTAGTTTTATGTCTTAGAAGTACTGTTACAATTGTTGTTATATTGTTATTGTGTTGGTGTTTCTTAATAAAATTTATTAAAAAAAAGAACATCACATGGGGAACCTTGTTGAAAGCTTTACTGAAATCCAGGTAAACAACATCAACAACATTCTCTTGATCCAGTAAACTCATCACTCGATCAAAGAAGGAAATGAGGTTGGGGACATGTCCGTGCTGACTTCCCTGGATCACCAAGTTGTCCTTTATTTATTTATTTTTTTAAAAAAAGATTTATTTATCAGTTTTCCAGTAGTGCACCAGGTTACATAATTTACACATATATATATACAGTTGAGTCTATATTTTCCATATCTTATTTATCCATTTATACAGGCATGTCCATCTTGCATTAAAAATATTATCATCTTTCCCTTGTAACATTAAGCTTATGTTATCCATTTCAGCAATCTCTAATAATTTACAAATTATTACATAAGTTACATGTAACATAAGTTACATATGTATACAGTCGAGCCTATATTTTCCATATCTTATTTATCCATTTATACAGGTGTGCCCATCTCACGTAAAAGTTATTGTCATCTTTCCTTTGTAGCATTAAACTTAATTTGTCCATTTCAGCAATTTCTAATAACTTACAAATTATTTCTTCTCTTGTGGGGAGTTTTTCTTGCTTCCAATATTTGGCTAACAGAATTCTGGCAGTTGTTAACATATAGATTAATAAATAGCTGTCATTTTGCTTATAACATTCCGGAATCATATTTAATAATGCTATTTTGGGGGTCAAAATCAGTGATATATTCATGATTTCTCCTATTATCTTCTGCACCATTTTCCAATAGCTGTAAACTCTTTCACACCGCCACCACATATGAAAAAAGGTTCCTACGTTTGATTTACATTTCCAACAATTTTTAGATAGTGATGGATTACACTTAGCTATCTTATCTGGGGACCAATATCACCTATGGAAAACTTTATAGATATTTTCTTTATAGTTAATAGCTCTCATATATTTTAGAGATTTCCATGTACTTGCCCCTTTTTCTATATCAATTGTGTGACCTAAATCTTTCATCCATGTTACCATCGTTGAGTTCGCCATTTCATCTTGCATATACTCTTCAACTAGAAATTTATACCATTTCTGGATCATTTTATCACTTGCTGATAACCAAATCTTATCTAATTGAGTTTTGGATTCTTGAAAGCCTATTATTGCATCCTTGGTGTACCTAGATTGCAATTGTATATCTTCCCACCAGGTTAATTTGATCTTATAAAGAGCTAATAAACTTTCCTCAGACTTTAGTTTGTTATTCTTATCTAACAGCACTTCATAGCTTTCTCTATCACAAGCGTTAACTAAAGATGGCTTTATAAACGCTTCTAGTGGGGATACCCACTTTGGAACCTTGTGGTAGTATCTTTCTTTTATTTCGTTCCAAACTTGTACTAGTGCTCCTCTTATCATGTGGTGTCCAAAATTAGAGTGTATCTTATCCTTCCCATACCACACGTATGTGTGCCAGCCCATGCTAAGGTCATGCCCTTCCAAATTCAAGGTTCTTATGTTTTCCAAGTTTATCCACTCTTTTAACCAACTAAGTACTGTCGCCTGGTAGTATAGCTTCCAATTGGGTAGCCTGAAGCCTCCTCTTTCTTTCCTATCCTGAAGTGATTTCCATTTAATCCTAGCTCTTTTGGGGTGCCAAATAAACTTTTTAATAATCCTATCCATTTCAGTAAAGAATTTGAGGTTTTTTAATATGGGTATATTTTGGGCTAGGAAGAGAAATTTTGGTAGTATATTCATTTTTATAGTCGCTATTCTGCCCATTAGTGATAGATGTAGGTCTTTCCATCGTTGTAGATCTTTTCTAATGTCTTCCAAAAATTTGTAGGGCAGAGGCTGTTTCCGGTTCCACGAGGAAGGTTGTGTGTTGAGATCGCTCCACACAACAGCCAAACTTATAGTTTCTTTTAGGTGAATTCAACATCAAGTTGTCCTTTAGATGCTTGCAGATTGATCCCTTTAAAATCTGCTCCAGTATCTTCCTGGGAACAGAGGTCAGACTGACTGGCCTGTAGTTTCCTGGGTCATCCCTCCTCCCTTTTTTGAAAATTGAGATAACATCTGCCCTCCTCCAGTCTTGTGGCACATCTCCCATCCTCCAAGAGGTTTGGAAGATGTTGGACAAAGGTTCTGCAAGCTCTCTAGAGAGTTTTTGGAGCTGAAAAGTATGCAGGCGGAGAGTGATTTCAGCTAAGCATACCTTTATTTAGTTAAGAACAAAGACAACTGAACTGGCTCGCAGGCCGGTTTATATGCATTCAGAAAACCCGCCACCAAGCTCACCCAAACACACCCCCTACTCCCGATTGGCTATTTACAGTAACCGAGAGACCCATTGGCCTCCTGGCTTGGGACCTAGCCCTTTCATTGGGCCGGCTAGGATCCTACGGACCCATTGTCTTTCGACTTGAAGCTATAGAGGAATCGTGCCTGGCCAGCCCGGGCAAGTCCGGGCATGTCAGGCTGAATACATTACAGGAGCACTCTTGGGTGCATACCATCTGGCCCAGGGGATTTGTACTAATTCACTGCAGACAGGTGCTCCTCAACTACCTCTCTGTTCATGTCAACCAGCAGCCTGGATGCCATGCCTTGCCTACTACCATCTCTTGATGAGCCTGTTCTCTTCTTCAGGGGAAAAAACTGAGGCAAAAGCCTTTCTGCTTTCTCTCTGTCCTCTGTCAGAGTTTCTCCATTTCCCCCCAACAATGGGCCCATTGCCTCTTTTATATTATGTTTGCTCCTCACATATCTGAAGATTTTCTTGTTGTAGTGAGCCTCCCTGGACAGCTTTAGATTCCCTACCATGTCTCTTTCTTGTTGGAATAGTGATGGCTTAAGCTTGCAAGAGCTCTTGTTTTAGGAGAGCCCACCCTTCATTTGCTCCTTTCCCTTCCAGCAGTCTTGCCCATGGAATGATTCTCATCATGCTTCTGAGTTTATTAAAGTCTGCCCTACTGAAATCAAACATACACATGTGGCTACAAACTTCCTTGGTCCCCCACAGCAAAAGGAATTCTAGCAGGACATGGTCACTTCTCTCTTCACCCCATCTACCATCTCGTGCCTGTTGGTCAATATTAAGTCGAGTATGGCTGAGCCCCTAATAGTGTCAGCTAAGGCTGCCATGGTATGGAATGTGTGGGTTGCTCTCCTTGTCTCCCTCCTCCCTTTCCCCCTTCTCCGCTCATTTGCGTGCTGTTATCTGTCTAGTGTCCTTGAAGGTTTTACTCTGCCTGCTTCTAGCTTCCCTCTGGGAATGTAACCGTTGCTTCTTGCCCGCGTCTTCAAGTACTTGCCTATTGGATTTACAGTATCAGGGGGTCATGTATGAAGGGGGTATATCTAAAGGTCCAAATCATTAGCCCGCCATTCCTGACACAAGTGTTCATGGTGTCCTGAGTACTAGCTCTCAATAAACTGAAACTTCTGAAGGAACGTTGTTGAGTGTCTTGACTGGGAAGCCTGATACATTGCTTCCTCCACCATTTGATGAAGGAAGTTGTTGGCCAGACAGGTCAGGAACGTGCATGACTGTGGACACTTTGCAGAGTTTGTCTCCCAGCACACAACAAATGAGTTGAAGTCACCCATAACTACCAGGTCATGTTGTTTGGATTCCCTGTCAAGCTTTTCAGGGAGGGCAGCATCCACCTCCTCATCCTGGTCAGGAGGTCTGTAGCATACTCCAACCACAATACTGTACTGATGCAGCCCTCCCAGGAGGCAGGGGCTGGGATTCAGCAGGGCAGGTCCAGGTCACAGGCAAGGCTGGAGAGAGGAACCAGAGTCCAGTCCAAGTCCAGTCCAGGGTCAGGAGTTCCAGAAAATCCAATAGGTCCAGTCCAAGGGTCAAGGTTCCAGTGGTCCGGTAACAGCAAGGTCAGTGGTTCAGTAGCAATGTGTTGCATCCATGAAACTACTGCTTCTCCCAGCTGATTTTATAGCCAAGTCTTAACAAGCTACACTTCCAGGCAGTTCCTTGGCAGTCATCCTGAAACGACTCATCCATCTTGTCAGTTGACAGCTGGTGACAGGCCATGACTCTTCCACTCCTCCTCCTTTCCTGCAACTCAGCTCACCTCTGACAGCGTCAGTGCTGCAGGGGTATGGGTGAGGTAGGTGGGCTGGGAGTGGCTTCTGAAGCCTTGTTTACTGCTTCAGAGCTACAAGGCCTTGGCTCAGTTTCAGCTGTAAGCTGGACTTCTGCTCAACCAGTAAACTAATCTCTTATTGCTCTTCTGGCTTAGAGCCAGCTGCAGCTGGTTGTTCAATTACTGGCTGAGGGCCAGCTGCAGGTAGCTTTTCATATGTGGAATCTGTGCTGTCCCTGAGCACAGACTGACTTATGACAGATACTGTTTGTCCTTCCTTCTCTTATCCT